>NW_008607526.1:0-474 GCF_000691845.1 Merops nubicus | reverse complement strand
AGCCAGGATCCCCCTGTGCAATGATCTCTGAGTGGGGCTCACCCGTGTGATGAGCTGTGGATGATCTCAGCTGAGATTTCCCCCTTTCAATGATCTATTCTCAGCCTTGCTCACCCTGTGCCAGGAGCTCTCAGTGGGGCTCACTCATGTGAGGAGTTGGGGCTGTTCTCAGCCAGGCTCAGCCCATGTGATGAGTTTGTCTGTTCTCGGTCAGAGCTCACCCGTGCAATGAATTCTCACCCATGAGATGAATTTTGTCTGTTTTCAATCAGGACACATCCCAGTGATGAGCTGAGGCCGTTCTCAGCTGGGCTCACCCCGTGCAACAACTATGGGATGTTCTCAGTCGAGGTCCACCCATGCAATGAGTTGGGGCCGTTCTCAGCCAGGTCTCACCAGGGGTGAAGGATTTTAATATAATATGGGGCTGAGAACCCTGAAATATGAGGCTGGAAACCCCCAAATGTGGGTCTG
>NW_008607525.1:247-18303 GCF_000691845.1 Merops nubicus | reverse complement strand
TTGCCTTTATTGAATTTCATGAAATTTATCCCTGCCCGGCTCTCCAGCCTTTCCAGGCCCCTCTGGACAGCTGCAGAGCCTTCTGGTGTGTCAGCCACTCCGTTTGGTATCATCTGCAAACTTGCTGAGGGTACATTCCAGCCCTTCATCCAGGTCATTGATTAATATATTGAATAGTGCTGGGCCCAGTACTGACCCCTGAGGCACACCACTAGCCACAGGCCTCCAACTAGACTCTACCCCACCAACTACGACCCTCTGAGCGCTGTTGTTTAACCAGTTCTCAATCCAATTCATGGTCAGCTCATCCAATCCAATACTTCCTGAGCTTCACAATTAGGATATTGTGGGAGACAGTGTCAAAAACTTTTCTGAAGTCAAGGTAAACCACATCCACTGCTCTCCCTTCATCTATCCAACTAGTCACGCTATCACAGAAGTCTATCAAATTAGTCAAACACGATTTTCTCTTTGTGAATCCATGCTGACTACTTCTGACAACTTTTTTTTTCTCCATGTGCCTAGAGATGGCCTCCAGCAGGAGTTGTTCCATCACCTTTCCAGGTATGGAGGTTAGGCTGACCGGTCTGTAATTTCCTGGGTCTTCTCTCTTGCCCTTTTTGAAGACTGGGGTGACACTGGCTTTTCTCCAGTCCTCAATCACTTCCCCCAATCTCCATGACTTTTCAAAAATGATGGAGTATGCACAGCAACAACATCGGGCAGCTCCCGCAGCACCCTTGGGTGCACCCCATCGGGACCCATGGATTTGTGGGTGTTTAATGTGCCTAGATGTTCTCTGACCCAAACTTCATCAACCAGTGTAAAGCCTACCTTCCTCCAGGCTTTTTCACTTATCTCCAGGGACTGGCATCCCTGAGATGTGGTCTTAGCAGTAAAGACTGAAGCAAAGAAGGCATTCAGAAACTCCTTCTTCTCGGCATCATCTGTCACCAGCGCTCCCATTTCATTTAGCAAAGGTCCCACATTTTTCCTGATCTTCCTTTTCCCATTGATATACTTGAAGAAGCCTTTCTTGTCCTCTTTAATCTCCTTTGCCAGATTTAGTTCAAAGAGGGCCTTGGTCTTCCTCGTTGCATCCCTACACACCCCGACAACATTCCTATAATCCTCTCCTGTGGCCAAACTCTTTTTTCCAAATACTGTAAATTTCTTTCTTCCATGCAAGTTTTCTAATCAGCTCGTTGGTCATCCATGGGGGTCTCCTGCCTCCTCAACTCAATTTTTTACTTAAAGGAACGCACCTATCTTGAGCTTGGAGGAGTGGTCTTTGATATTAACCAGCTCTTGTGGGCTCCCCTACCCTCCAGAGTCCTAGACCATGGGATTCTTCTGAGTAGCAATTTGAATAGGGCAAAGTTAGCCCTTCTGAAGTCTAGCGTTGAGATCCTAATTATTACCCTGCTTCTTCCTTGTGAGATACTGAATTCTACCATGTCATGGTCACTGCAGCCAAGGTTACCCCAACCTTTACATCCCTTACCAAACCATCCTTGTTTGTCTTCTCCCAGATTACTGATGATAGGATAAGAGGAAATGGCCTCAAATTGCACCAAGGGAGCTTTTGATTAGATATAAGGATGAATTTGTTCACTGAGAGTGGTTAGACACTGGAACAGGCTGCCCAGGGAGGTGGTGGAGTCATCATCCTGGAGGTGTTTGAAAAATTAGTAGATGTAGCACTGGAGGCTATGATCTAGAGGTAAGGGAAATGTTAGGAGGAGGGTTGGACTTGATGATCCTAGGGGTCCTTTTCAACCACAGTGATTCTATGATTCTGTGGCACATGGTGCACCTTTACATTTCTAGTCCCTGTGACTCAGCAGGACTAGACTGAGCCAAAGCTCAGCCCACACAAAGCAGAGCCACTGCTGACAGCCTTGCAAAAGAGCTTGAAACTGGCAGGGTTTGCACTGGCCAGCCAACCAAGACCATGCATCTGCTCTCTGTTCATGGTTTACAGATTTTTACTGCTTTTTATAGCAACAGATACTTTTAGTGGCTGCTTTAGCCACACCAGTGTTTTCTCACCTCTGCTTCATCAAAAACCTTTCAGGTGTGGATCTTGCTAATGATGCCCAAGCTGTAGCCATCTCAAGAGAAGGTCATGGTAATATTTTTGGCACAGGAGGAAGATACGCATTCCATGAAAACTATATGAAGATGGAAACTGACAACTGGTTGATGATGGATGTCTTATAAGAAGCACAAAACCAGTGATGTGCAAGAGGGACCAATTATCTTTCAATATGAATGATTGCCTCTATCTCCATTTGTGCTGCAGAAGGGTGAACCGTTGCTCTCACACTGTAGACAGGAAGGGAGACCCAAAAACAGGTTACAGTGCTTGAATTCAGCTTGCTGCTTTATCCAAAGTCAGCTAGTTCAGTATATACAAGTCTCCTGCCTTCAAAGCATATGTACTCTGAGATTTGGATAGAGGTCCAGAAAAAAGACAAAAAAAGAATGGGGAAGGACTTAAGGAAGAATGGGGTGTTCTTACCAGATTATCACTGGGTGTTTTTCTAGAGTTCATCTTTGTAAGCTGTTGTCTTCTGGTTTAGAATGGTGTGCAAGTCTTTAAGGGATGAGATAAAACTGTAAATGACAGTAGAGATTAGGAGAGGTTCAGATTTTTTGTTTGTTTGTTTAATCCTGTTTAAATACAGGGGACAACAACGAAAATAGCTGGGGCCACACTAGAGGACCTACCAGACTGAAATAAGTTAAGGGTAGTAGTTTCTCAAAGTTTCTTTCATTTCTCTTAAGAAATACTGTTGGATGTCCTTGAAGGAAAGCTATCAGTGGCTTTGGAGCAGCAGCTGGTTTCAGCTAGGTGGACAGATGCAGCAGGGATGTGTCTAGGAGAGGCTGGCTGCTGCAACAGTACAGTAACATGCCCCAGCCTCCCCCGCTGTTACACCCCATAGTACACGTGCACTCACACTCACACACACACAGGGTTTGCTCACAATCTCTCATACTCCAGCAAACCAACCCTCAAGCAAGAAAGGACAACAACCAACCTCGCAGCAAGGTTGCTGGAAGCTGTCTGGGTCGTTCGATGCCCACCCTGGTGCCTGGGCATCCCTTTCGTCTGCAAGGGCTCAGGGCAGGTGCTTAACTTCACATATGGAGAGTGAAAGGAGAGGATTCAAACGTTCCTATCTGTGTGCAGGGACTAGGCATGGCTTTAGGATAAAACACAAAAGAATGAAGAAAGAGCTATTTTAAAAGTAAAGCCTACATTGACTCATTTTCATCTGACCATCCTGTTCTTTCCTACTTACTTCACGTTTTCCAATCAGTAGAGATCAAATACATAAATAAAGTTTTTGGGCTGGAACTGATAACTAACTTGCCAAACAGATTTGGATGAAGGCTCTTTTAACACACATCGTAGATATAGAAAGGCTGCAAATAAACCACAGGGAGGACTTCTAGGGTCTCTTTCCTCTTCCCATCCCTTTCCTTTCACATAGCAAGACACGACATGTTTGGTCTCCTTGTGGCCAGGGCAGCATATACAGCCTAGTGACAGCAAGCAGAGCAAAGTCAGGGATTTCCACGGGAATTCCCCTCTGCAAGGCACCCAGCACGTTTCTGGGGCTCCAGCAGGCAGCAACACGCTGCGGCTCGGGGCAGCTGCAAAGGTTGCTGGATTTTTCGGAGTATGGCAGAGAAGCATTACCACAACGGGGTCACTGTGTCACTGGTGACCACAAGAAGCAAAATACAGCAATTTAAGTAAATTATCTGTACTCCAGGATAACCAAAACCACATTTTCACTTAGTGTATTCCCTGAAGTCTCTAATTGCTCCTCTCCAGCTCTTTACTAGAATAAACACTTTTGTTAGTAATGTAAAGGAAACAATCTGTCTTCGGGTGTGCTTTTTTGCTTTCTTCCAAAGGCTATCCACAGGGAGGAATTAGCCTGCTCCAGAGCTAAACGGTGCCCTCATTTGCAACAGTGCCACTCCACTGACTATAAGCCTCTGATTCCCTCACCTCCCCCATGCGGGAAGACTGGAATAAATTATTTAAAATGACAGCCCTCTTCTTTCCTCTGCACTGGTGTGGGAGAAATGGCGCTTGAACTGGACAGAGCACGCCTGCTTTTCTGGAGCTGTGAGACTGAGGGAAGAAGGGAAGGGAAAGGCTGGACATGCACTCATGGCTGGGGTCCACATAGATTAGAACCTGGGAATTAAGAATCACTCATTAGATGTCGCAAGCTTTGTCTCGAGCAGTTTCCCCCTCTTCCCTCCACCCTCACTCCCCCTCCCCATGACTTAGAGAGACAGTAACATTGGTCAATAATTTAGCCAGGGTGTTGTAGATGACTGGCAGCATGTGCCTTTGTCCAGAAAAGCAGAGTGCACCATCACTACATATCCCTGTAGGTGATGAGTGGAGCAGTTCACACAGCTAGGATCGCCTGTTGATGGGGAGTGGATCCTGTGTTCAGAAACGGTTAGCCACACCTTAAGATCAAATAGTCCCATTATATGCTAATCAAAACACTAAAATATCTCATGACTTTCATGTAATATCTCCCTATTTATATCCACTACTGCACAATCTGTTGAACCCTATGTAAAATATTATTAGGACGGTTTCTGGCTAATTACAAATATTTTGTAAGAAAAACCTGTTAATATACTTATACTGGGTTTTCTGTTGCTAACAATGAAACAGGAAAGCTTCTCTCTCATCTCATTGGAACTGAGGGCCAAATCCAACTTCAGACATTCCTGTTTATGTTCCTGGTTTGTTCTCTCATTGCTCCTAGCTTTACTAAAATAATTTTCTTAGGTGAATGCTACTGTAAACACTTTTATAGGTACCACTAATGACTTATCATCATCCCTCCCATCTACTTGGCTGTACCTATACTGGCACCATAAGAGTACTGTAAGGTGATTGAAAAAAAAAAAAACAATACTGGAAAAATATTCATCTTCTGATCATTTCCAGTCTGCTTTGATTTCCTTTCCTTTTGCACTTATTAGAATATTGGTGTGTTTCTATGATGAAGGGCAGATGTGCTGAGGGTGGAACAACTGTGAGCAAGTGGGGATGGGATAAGGTGTTTGCAGCATCTGCTCACAACATGAAGCCAACATCCTGGCCGCTCGGCAAG
This sequence comes from Merops nubicus, assembly GCF_000691845.1. Classification (NCBI taxonomy): domain Eukaryota; kingdom Metazoa; phylum Chordata; class Aves; order Coraciiformes; family Meropidae; genus Merops; species Merops nubicus. The sequence continues at coordinate 13,138 of NW_008607525.1, read as the reverse complement.
ACTCCTTTCTGACATCCATGCTCATCATGGTGATACCTGCAGTCTCTTTGAGAACATGCCACTGTTGGACTGCTTCCTCCATCTGACCCTAACAGAATACAGCTCTATGTAAGGACATCTAAAATGCAGCATAGTCCATAAACAGTTTCTTTCCAAGATCATCTAACTGAGGCATTTATTTTCAGCTATATGATGCCTCTGTAAACATGCATGCTGGAAAGAAGACAACATAAGCAAGAGAGCAGAGATGGAGAAAGGGGTAAAGTGAGCTTGGGAAATAGGAGTCTGGGAAGGAAGGGAGATGCAGAGAGACAGAATCATGGAAAAACTGCCTGCCATTTCTCAGAGATGGATGCTGCTCAGTGACAGCACTGACCCTCATGCAAACAGGCAATGCAGGTACTGCTCACTGAAGGAATCTGTCATCAAGCAGGCAAATATGGAAAAAAAAAAAAAACAAACCAAAAAAAAAAAAAAAACAACAAAAAACAACAACAACGTAAAACACAAAACTTTGTATCTTTTTTTTAACGTAAGGCTTTCAGTGTTTTTTTTCAGACACCCACGTCACAGCCCTTGCCTGCAGGCTATTGTTGTCCACGGTGACTCTCCATCTGTCTCAGATGCACACAGGGAAGAAACCACATTCATCATTATTGATTACTTTTGGTCTTGAAGGGCTTTGTAATGGAAAGGCCGATGTCAGTGTGAGACAACAGATATGGTGAGACCCTCCCCGGGCTTCTTTGTTTAGGCTCAGTGGGTGCCTCAGGCACTTTGTGTCTATGTCTAAACCAAACATCAGTCAGAAACCTGCCATGTCCATGGGATACAAAAAGCTGGTATCTCAATGCGTGACAGAATTTCATAGCCAGGGTCAAGTTTACTTTGAAGACTATGTTGTGAGGGGAGAAATGCCTTGGCTTTTTAACAGAACAAAAATCAGGCTTGTTCATTTCCAGGGCTCTCAGACTGCCTAAAATCGGAGACAGGATCCAGAGCTGAGTTCAGCTCTATGTGCAGCTGGGACTTCTACATTATGAACTCTCACAAACACTGAACATCACCTATACTCACTGCTTGGCTGTAAAACTTCCCCATAAAATCAGTGATCAAAAATACTCTTGAGAAAACCCACAATACTTCAGTCTATAGGAACATCCTGGGATACGGAAAGATGATATGCAAAACTACAATGCAGCAGCAGTACAAATTTCTGTAGATATTTTTGTGTTGCCTGCTGTAAGAACCTAGAGAACAGCCATGGCTAGATTCCCTGCACTGTGAACTGATACAAAATCAAGGTTAAGAGGCTTTACCTCTTGCTGTTTTGCTTCCAAAACAATTAGAAAAAGTCATTCCATTTTGGAAGTCAAAGTGAGTGAGAAGTGGGAACAAATGTTTAGAAAAATACAGAGATTAAGCAAAGAGATTTCTTGCATAAATTGTTTTCTTTTTTCACCTTCATTGTTCTTTATATAAATAAACTCAGCACATATAACTCCATTTAAATTCATGATCAGTGAAAGCTTTTAACCATTATATTCTTTCTGTTTCTGATTTTGTCTGAAAATAAAACATGACATTTTGTTATCTTGAAATTTCAGCTTAGGTAACAGAAAGCTCCAAAGGAGATCCAACTATAATAAACACTAATGGATAATTGTGTTGAAGAGCTCAGCTCTCTCCACAGAGCAATTCAAATCATCTAATTAGAAACACAGATCTAGCTCTTGCACACTTGTAGATTATAAGCCTGAGACTGAGTGAGTAGCCTGAGCTATATTATACAGAAACTAGAGGAAATGTGGAAACAAAAAGCTGAAGATGGTAACCTAAAGACCTACCTTAAATCTACCTGCAGGTCAGTCAACTAAAATCTGACTGTGAAGTAAAGCAGACTCTCAGACAAAAGGCAATTGCTGTAATAAAGTTTCATTGTTTTTTGTTATTGCTTTGTTTGGGTTTTGTTCCTTCCAAGATTCATTTCTGAACTATATCAGTCCACTGAAAAAGTCAGGTTTCTGAAGACTGCACCACTCACTGACCCCCAGCAGAATATCAGAAAAATGTAAACAAACAGTGTTTTACTAACAGCAGTTCCATGATTCAGAACCTCTCTAGCTGCATTTATCAGATCTTATAAAGGCTTACCTCACAGACTGACCAGCAAAATTCCCATATTACAGTGACTTACTACATCATGGGAGGCTCTTAGACATGCACTAGCATCCCATTCAGATAAGGAATGCACCCACCTTTCAGAAGACAAAGAAAGGAGCTGCAAAAAAATGGAAAAATATGTTTGGCCAAGGGTTCCCACTCACATATAAACCTCACCGTAGTGGCTAGGGCAGCAAAAGGAATAAACCATGGCCCTGTCTTTAAGCTTAGCAGCTCCTTTTCAGGTATTCTGAAGTGCCATGAACTTTTCTTGGAAGATCAGTGATGCCAAGAACACCCAGGATAGCATTTAGGTAGTTGCATCCAAAAAATCTATAAAAAAAAAATACATCTCCCAAAGCCCATCTTTAATTGGAAATCTCTAATGACAGGCATTTTTGCAACCATGCCTGAAGAAAGCCAAAAGCTTTCTTGATGCTGCAGGGCACCTCAGCACCTTGGGACTTGCAAGCTGTCACCCTTACTCCAAGCATGGTGAAGATTCCAAGGTTTTCATTACTAACTGAAATGGTGTATGGGAACATTTCTGGCTACTGGGATAGATTCCTCTAGACGAATAAACTCAGAAGATGACCCTGAGATGGCATGAAATAGGCCCACATCTACATACTGTTCTGTGGGCCAGTTGACTTCATTGCCCAGGAGGACCTTAAACCCATTTAATTCCTTCACGCAGTTCCAGCTGAAGGTAGCCCAGTCCAGCACAGCCCGGGTTTACCTGAGAGCAGGACCGATGTCGGCATACGGATGCCACACCAGCACACGGGAAGCAGGGACAGATCAATCAGGTCAGGGAAGGAGGGCAGGTAAAAAAGTATCTGCATTTAGCCTGTCGCCCAGAGCGCTCCCACGGCTTGGTGAGGGGGTTCTTGTTCCCACTGAGGAGTCGATTATGCTTATCTAATGACTCTTTAATGGGTACACATTCCCCTGGAGCTGGAACAGGAAAACAGCTGTAATTGTGTCAGAACAGAACAAGCTCTGTGAAGCTCCATTTCCATTTGAAGGAATATTTAATGATATTTATGAAGGACAAACATCATGCAAGTCATTAATTGCTCCAGTCAATGACTAAAGAAAATAGCATATAATTTAAACATATATTTGAAAAAAAATATGAACAAATCAATACTAAATTAATTTTTAACACTGGCAAACTTCCAGGAATAATTAACTGGTTAGGCTCATACATAAGACAACAAAGGCTGGTATATCCAAAGTTTAGCTAGATAAAATTTCAAAAATAATAAAAAAAATAATTTCCCCAAATATTGAGTCAAATCAACTGCAGTTAGTAAAAAACTAATGCTAATTCAGCAAATATTTAATCTCTTTAAAGACAAGAAAGTAATTTTTGGTTACAAATACGGTCAATGGTTTAAAATAAAAGGTAAAGCTGCCCAAACCCTAGAGAACGTAAATTAAGTTCTATGTCTCAATTAATTAATTAAATTTCTTCAAATAACAATTTTGAATTAAAAGATAAACAAACCAAAACACCAAAAAACCACTGTTGCACACGTTTCTTTCAAACATACTAATCCAGTTCAGTGTGAGTTCTGGAACTTGTGTTCTAAGCTGGTTTTGGAAGACAAGGGAAGACTAAGATATGGAGTATATTAGATTCCATTTCAATACATGCAGAAGTTTATATTTGCACTAACTCTTATTCTATTAATCAATTCTTTTCTGTATTTTTTCAATGTTCTATTCTTAGTGTTTTTCTGACACTACTTTTCCAGGCTGTTGATCAAAACTGCAGAGGAGGTAAACTGTGTACTCAAATGTTCACATGCAATTCCTACAGAAAATTGTGTCTATTTTTATGGTATCTGACATTGTAATATCAGACACAAATAAATATGATATCCCTATTCTTAAAAGGCAGAGATTTTAAGTAGTAGAGAGCTGAGAAAAAGACTAAGACTCAGAACAGAGCTATCTTCAGACTAAGGTTTAGAGAGGGCAGAATCAAACAGGTGAAAGATCTCTCAAGGACAACTACAGAAGAAACAGGAGGGACCACAAGGTTTTCAAAGCCAAATGCACAGCTACACTTACAAGGTCATCTTTCAGTCAACAATATGTTTAACTCTTTTTTTTCCCCCTTTTTTTTTAAACAGACCTGAAATTCCTACCTTTGGCAAGACTCAGGTTTGAACATGTTCCACTCAAAATTATGAGAGTGCTTATCTGACAAGATGCTGCTTGGTAGACACAAAGAATGAAAAAATAACTTCTAGTAGATAGTCTGCGATTTTAACTCCTGTTGAAAGTGAATAAAAGAATAAGTGAAAGAATTTACTTTTCACATTGCATACCTAGGATAACACTAACAAACAGTAATACTAATTTGTGTGAGCTATTCCAATGTAAAAACAGAAGGACACTCTAGCTGTACTCTAATATAATTCAATAACTGTCAATGAGAACAACAGAATTGATTTTGCTGAGTTTGCTTCACGGTAAAATTGAAGTAGTTTGTCTTCACTGAGTTTTTTCCAATGCTATAGAAAAGCACATTATCTATTCCCAAGTAAAAATACATCTCTTTCAATAAAACTGTTACTACTGTTTTTTTACAGAGAGATTTGAAAATTATATACCCCTTCTTGCACTTTTCCAGCCATTATATTGATTGCTACGTAAAATTACTGAGTTATTTCAGCTGTCACTGTCTTTTGAAGGTTATGCAACTTAAAATGCTTAAACTAACCTTTAGTTTGACCTTTGTAAGCCATCAAAATATTCTTGGAAGCAACACTGTTTAACCATTGATGATTTCTCAGCATATTTAAAGCAATATCTGAAAACTGAAGGCTAGTGTCTCCTTTGGTATGACTAAATCTCACTTCCCACACAGTATTTTCTAACATTTTTAAATCAGTCATTAATTGAAGAACTTTTTCTAGTATTTGTGAAATAAACAAGCCAAGCAAGCAAAAACCATTAGCTAGCTTCCAGTTTCCTCATCCATTCGACCCCCACAATGGCAGATTCTTTACTAAGGAACTCAGATATTATATACATTCTCAAAAGTAATCTGCATAGACAGTTGCAGGACTGAATGTAGCCCAAAAGCATGAGGTAAAAAACCACACTGTGGTGGGGATGATCTAGTCATCAAAGTAGGAAGCTTCATCATTTTGCCAGGTTCTGGAGAAAACAAGCAAGACCAAAGGGAGTACCACAGTAGAGCATGAAGAAGGGAAGCTGTCTTAAATGCTGACTATTTTGTTCATATAAACAAATTAATTGCATATTCAACAGTAGATATTAGGTAGTCAAGATACCCTTTTGTAAACTGGAAAAAGAAAAAAAAGCAGTTGGTCCTGTGCACAGTGATTTTAACAGGAAAGGGAGTGGTGGCCCTGTGCAAAGCAGAGATCTGGAACTGTGGACGAGGTGGAGGGAGGCTGGCAGTGGTTGCAGGCTGATGTCATTGCTGCCTGTCAGCACTTTCCTGGCTCCCCTTGGTATTTCTCTTGGTATTTCTCACTGGACTGACTATGTTCCATTTGTCACCGAACCCTGGATTGTGCAGCAACAAACATATGTAAAATTAATTTTCTAGTATCACATACCTAACTTCAGAGTGTACAAGCCTGGATGTACTATTTTGCCTTATTCTAGTGCTATTGCTGATATTACATAATCATTCTATTTCCTGTTCATATGACTGAATTGAAAAATTTTTCAAATAACATCATTGAGCATTTTAAGCCTTGATGTACAAAGATTTTCAGAGAAGAAAAGGCTAACCAAGTATTGTTCCAAAACAAACCTAAAAGAAGTGTGATTTGTGCCCTTATATCACAGCTTCACCAGACTCTGCTCTGAACTCAGAAACACAATTTTCTGGCTCAGCCATAACCATGTGCCTAGTGCTGGGGCAACAATACAACTTCTCTAATACTGTGTGCTATGTATATTGTGATACGAAAAGGATTGTGATATTTCCTGCTCTCCAAAGCTATAAAGCTCTCCTCAAAAATTGCCTGGAATAGTAAAATTAGGATACTAACTTCAGGAAAGTTTAAGGGTTATTATACGTCCCTGTTAGCCTTACAGCAGAATTTCCTTTTCTCCACTGCAAGACTATCTTGTCTCTTTTTGTGGAAGAGAAAATATCTCAAGGTGAAACGCTACTTGCAATGAACAGAAGATGTCTTAATGAGATAGAGGTCACAAGGAGAAGAGACTCATTTTTCATCTTTCCCCTCATATTCAAAGTTTTAGATGATAAAGCGAAAAAAATGAGCTACCAGATTTTCATGCAATGTTATTTTAAATGTTTCCTTGTACGCTCCACACCTCCGTGTTTATTAACGCAGCACAGTCTCTCTTTCTCTCAGAAATGTCCCACAAAGTCATCTATAGCTTCTAGCAAAGAGTAAACAAGGCCTAAACAATTATTTCTGACAATATGAAGAAAGTAAATGAAAGTTTGTAATTTTAAAGGACAAGTTCCTTTTGTTTATTACCAACAACAAAGTTGTAAAGGAGTAAGAAGGTAACATTTGATCCAGTAAGACATAATTTCCATTTACTCTTTGCTCTGTTCAAATAGGGGAAATTATGTGCTTCAGGACTTGCCAGTTCAAGTATGATACAAGAACTAAGATTGTTTCTCCATGCTGTTCCCCTGTATACACTAAGTTTGCTGCCAGCAAATGTAGAACTGGGAACTTGCTGTCAGGACAGCTCCTGTGGGCAAGGTGAGCTCTGTGTGCAAAGCAATCATGTACGAATTTTTTCACAATTTTAGACCTGTCCTACAGTTCAAACATGGAGATTTGTTCCTACTTCTTTGCTGCCCACTATCTCTGCTACACTGATTAAAGCCAGTGTTTTAATCGGGACCCAGATTCTGTATAGTCTTTATAGTCTTCTTCACATAAATCCATCCACCTCAGTGAGACAGCTTTCTACCTAGAGGAAGATCAGGAGACCAAGATCCAAAATGCATCCATACCATATGAGTCTTTCTTCCCTTTTTTCCAAGAGGTGTTTAAATTTTTTAATGGAAGGATACACTCTATGGTGTTTCATAACTAGGTGTCCAATGACAATAGATATTGAATTCAAAACCAGAAGTACTTCTATTTGAAAATGTTGGGCTAGTGACTTGAAATGTGTACTTAAACACCTAGCTATAGATGGCCAACAGTGAAACCCCAGAGGCAGGTAAGTGTAGAGGTTTACTTGGTAAAATCATTTTCCCTCAGTTTTTATTGAAACAGAACAAAAAAGTTACTGATACAGAAGCAAGTTAATTCAGCTTTGGTGGGAGTAACTACTTTTGGCAGGAATTTTATTAGTGCTGAGTAAGGGGACTTGAAACACTGTGCAAATTCTCTTGGGTTGCAGTCCTGCAGATCAGCTGCTCCATTCTCCATTCTCCGGCTTCAGTGCTCTAGTGCTAACGCTGAGGAAAGAAAATATGAAACAGAATTCTCCACAGATTTGTCTGTATCCAGTTAGTCTGATAGCCAAGTAGTAACTTCAGTAGCTCAAGTGCATCACCATTTCTGCACAACAGCTTCTGACATGCAGAAGCCTTAGTAGCCAGGCCTCTGCTAGGAAGCTGGGATTTATTCTTCGTACATCAAAGGTGGAGTATCAACAAGCTGGACAGAGCTGGACTGTCAAAAGTAGTTTGTGGGGGCTGGACATTAAAGAGATTGAACTTGTTTCTTCATTTTAGTTGTATTTCAAAAAGCAGGAGTAGCACTCTTTAGTGTACAGGTGTTGCCAAGCAGAGGTTCTTCAGCTGTAGGCAGGTATTTGAAGGTGTGGTGCTCTAACAGAGGTTTCTGGACAGTGTGCCACCGCATGACCACATAGGCTGCCAGTTAATTCACTCTCAATGGAGTAAGTAGGGTCAGTCACTGCTCATATCACTAAATTGATCTGAATTCAGCTGTTACCCCAGTGCAGCCCTGTCCCTCATGGAGCCATGCGACAATGGGAGAGCCACTCATCCTGCCTGTGAACTGCTCCTGGATCTTTCCCTCCTCTTGGCATCATGGACCATGGAGCACATGCCTTGCAGCTGTTTGCCATCTGATGATTTTGGTATGTGACTTGTGAGCTCAGAAAGATTGGCTGCCTCAGTCTAAAACAGTAATTTATTGCAGTATCACATCATGCAATACAGGCAAGAACAGTGACCATGAAGCAAGCCAGGACAGTGATGAAACCCACTGGCTCTCCTGAGGCCATGCGTCCAATCTTATCCCATGGTTAATGGCAAAAAGCTGCCCCACTTGCAAGGAAGGATCAGTTTCATCAAGTTCCCTCACAGAGAATGACTGTTGGAGAAAAGAGGGAATACCATGAGGGAACTTCCTTTTGTGGCCCTGCCATAAGCACATGGCAAGGGGCAGACAGGTTTGAGTGCTACCTACAATCATCCTACTTACCAGAAATGCAGAGCTCTGAAATCACTGTGGTGATCAATACACTACAACTGAGCAATCTAAATATGTATCTATTCCAGACAAATTAACTTGAAACTGTTTCTTATGACCTTTCTCAAATGCTGTTCTTTTCATTGCCAAGTAAAATTCCAAGCAGTTTAATCAGAGGGAGATCTGGAGAGGTGATGGATGTGTTTTGGGGCTGTTACTGTTTTCAGTTTTCTGGATCTTTTCAGCACAAGCTGAGCAAAGTTTTTTAAGACTTCTAGATGTATGATCAACTCAGAAAGTTGTTCCCCTTCAACACACTGTCCTTATCATGTTAAGGGAGTTGCAAGTGGCTTTCAGTTTTATTCCAGTCCAGTGGCACACACTTCATCTTGTCATGCAAAGCACCAAAGGGCAAGCAAGTGAGGTGGTGAAGAAGGAAAGTGAATTTATTCCACTTGCCTAAGCCCACAGGTAGGTTATGCATGTCATGCTCACTGGAACGTAACCTGCCACAGCTGTGAGGTGAAGCAGTTTAGCAGGTGGTAGAACTGCAGTGAAACAGTACTAGTGATTTCAATTTGTATTTGCACACACAGGTGTCATGGTTATGCTCTTCCATTTCAGGAGCACTCCTGATCCTAAGCACCCTTCATTTATCAACGATAACAAGTAGAAACTGTGAAATGAAAGTCAGAAGCTAATTGCTGTAACAGCCTTTCTTACAGACAAATTGCCATTGACACCCTTTATTTGTCTTCATCAGCCAAAAAGAAAAGCCAGTTCCTGGCATGGCTTCTTCCCACATTTAAACAGCCACAAATGCTTTTCCTACCAGCCAGCCATCAGACAGCTGTTTCACCCCACAAACCTGAGAGAGAATAACCATTTACACATAAAACATACATCTCTCCATAACTAATTGGCACACAACCACAGGGATGCCTTTGATATCCTCAACTCTTGATCTAAGCCCTGTAGATGTCATCCTGAGACTTCATTGCTGTGCCTTCCAGCTAGGCCATTGGGAGACTTGAAATAAGCAGTTTGTGACAAAGCCCTTCCAGTTCCCCCATGCACTTTTGTGTTGGGAAAGTCTTTTTTGTCAAGGAGAGGTGGGTGCCCTTCTCCATACTGCAGTTGTTTTTCTGAAGCCTTTACAGCTTTTGACAGCAGGAAGGAGTTTTGTGAGCTAAATAGAGGTTTAGTCTGTACGTCTCTGGTCTGAGGGAAAGGCACTTCAGATTGCAGGCAGGTAAATCAAAATGCAACATCTCAGACTTGTTAGGCAGTTAACCTAGGAGAAAATACATGCTTCTCAGCTGACGTTAGCAATGGCAGACAGAGAGACAACTCCTCTGGAGAACTGGGAGCTGCATTATTATCTAAAGATGGCATTAAGAGGAGGCTACCATGTGAACTGTGTTCTGATCATGTCAATCAGTCATTACACCAGCAGAGAACCCCTGGGACTTGTGTGCATGCCATCTCTTTCAGGCAGCTTACTCTTGCACAGTATTCTGTCCTCCTGCTTTGCCACTCTAACAGAAGTTATGTGAAGATGAACAAAAATTAGGGAAAACATTTTTACCTTATCTATTTTGTTTCTTCTTGGAGACAGAAGGGAAAGCCGTAACAGCAAGCAAAAATGCATTGTGTTTTTAAAAGCCTTGGTACCCCCTTAATTAGAAAAAATGAGTGTGATTCAATTCCAGGGTGTATGACGCACTTCCCACTTGGTCTCAGTGGGGGCTGCTGGCTCCAAACGAAGAGCAGCAGTTCTGCTCAGCCAGAGAGGAGGAAAAATATAATGCTAATGAACTACTTTTAAAGGCATCTGTATTTCTGGAGAAAATGATAACATGGCAGACTAATCTTTTAAACTAACTGCACAGTAAATTGTAGGCATTTTACTACTGTGTTTTGTGCTAGTTTTATGGCTTATGGCTCTGTGATCTGTGTATATTATGAAAGATGGGGAAAATAAGTTCTTTCTTTTAATATATATCCAAATACAAAGAAGAACCTAATCAGTAAACAACATATGAAGATGGCTTAATAGAGATGGCCTTTCCAGAGAACATGAGAAATCAAGCCTCCCCAACTTGAGATTGATGCTCAAAAGAGAGGTTTTAATTGAGCTTTTATTTTTGTGCAGACTTCTTTGTATTTTCATAGAGAACAAATCTTGAAGAGCTTACTTTTAAGCGTACAAAAGGAAAACTTCATTCCCATCAAGTCTTTATGGCTAGTCACCCTCTTAAATCATGTAGCCAGCTCTCATTTAGATTTGCATTATACTAGTACGTAGTGTGGAGCAAGAGCAAGGAGCATTCTAGCTAGAGGATGCACTACAAAGGCAAGCTCTCCACCTGTCTTTTCCTTTTGCCTTCACAATGATGGCCAACATTATGCATTTCAGAAGGACCTAGAGAAATTGAAAGATTTATTATCCTCTTGTGAATTTAAAAAAAAAAATTAATTTTCCGAAACACCACATAAGTATTACTCAAACTTTCAGACATGGATAATATAGGTTACATTTAAGGGCCTAGTGTTTAAAAGACCTTCCACCTGTTTCTTTTAAAAAATATTACCTTTTTGAAGTGAAAATTATTATTTGCCAAAAACGTAGCTTTGTCTGCAAAGTTCCTGATTTTATGTGTTTTCCATGCATCTATCAAGTCTGGAAATATCTGTTTATTTTAGTCACACCCTCCACTTCTTTCTTTCATTCACCAGAAGGAATTTGCATTTGTACCAGAACAAATTAAATATATGTTTTCCCTCTGCCCCTCTAATTCCAAGAACAAAAGAAAAAGTACAGAAAAAAGAATAGTCTTGCTTGATCAATGACTCATTATAGATCTTTTTTTGTGCACTCTCGGAGTAAATTCATGAGCCACAGGAAAAGGTGGTTTACACTAAACTGTCTTGTAGTCAATGGAAAGTCCAGCTGTGCTGTGCAATGGTTACAGACCAAGAGCAGCTACTGTGATTTAAAAGAAATCTGTCACGTCAAACAAATGCAATTTTGTTCTCTGAGATTGCAAGATTCATTCAAAAAGCTAGTAGGAAGATTTCATACACTTAGGTAACTGCCCAGCACATGATTTCACATTACATTTATGCCACTCTATACTAACTATAGGAAAAACATAATCCTATAAGCCATTTCTGGGGCACATGTTAAGTTGAATAAGAACTGGTTGATTCACAGATCTTTAAAAAATAGTGGAGAACTTGCAAGGGCAGAAACTTACTTTTCATTAATCACCTGAAAAGAAGTTCAAAATTGCTGAAAAAATAAGCAGGTATCACGAAGGTTAGAAGAGCAGTCAGAGCAATTTGTCTACCCCGTACACCATGCCCAGTCAAGCAAAATGTGTTTTCAAAACAAAAGCTTGGGCAGCTGGTAAGAAAGAATGGAGATCAGCCCTCGCAATGGGGAACTGCCTTGGGGCTCTACAAGACAGCTAATTGAGCAGAACAGCTCATATTTAAAAGCATAAAAGATTTTTGGATGAAGAAACAGGGAACTAATGCATAGTGGCAAAGAGATGGCACTTTCTCTGCATATGTCATCAGTGAGCTCATTGCTGCAACACCGTGTCCTTTGGGGGAATTCACCCTTCAAAAGAGGAGGCTGAAGATCTACAAAGGGCTTAGGGGAGAATGGTTAATGTAGGAAAATATACCTGTTACTTGGAGACTGAAGAAACTTAATGTGTTTAAATTCATTCTAGAGGTTAAGAAATAACTTGACTACAGCCTATATGCATTTATAGTGAGGAAGTGATATAACAAAAATAATGCCCAATGAGACACAGTACTTGGAAGATGAAATTAAAGAAATCCAGCCTTGAACAATAAAGTTCAATGAAGTTAACAAACCACTAGTTATTTAGATGTATAATAGATTTTCCGTCACTTAAATTTTTTAGGACACGAATGTGGGATCCAGTCTTCCTTGTGTAGCTCCCAACAGAGCATGGCATTGCTGAGATAAGAGTATGAGCCCCAGAAATGGGCTTCTGCTTGTCCACACCAGTAAGCCCTTAGCTCAGTCCCTGGCCCTGCTTTGGGCCACTCCAAGTAGCTCTCCCTGAGAGTGTTCACGCTCACTGTGCCCAGTTACCAGCCACTCCTGTGTTCTGCAATACCCTCAGCAGAGGAATCAGTAGGGTTTCTCTAATACTGGTGGACTGATGCAAATTTACCTCAGATGAGGAACTACTACAGAGAAAAATAAATCCCATCAGTTTTAGCCTAGCTTCCCTCATCTACGTTTATAGTA
>NW_008607525.1:0-216 GCF_000691845.1 Merops nubicus | reverse complement strand
TTTCCCCACTATTTTATACCACTGTACCTCTCACTCTTAGTTTTAACTTACTGCACATAATATGGCAATTCTGGCTACCTCCTTGAAACTGTTCTGTTAATCATTCAGACACAACAAACTGAAGATGATTTCAACTGCTAAATAAAAATGCCTCTGCAGCAAGGAATCTGATGTCATTAAAAAAAAAAAGTATAATTATATATATATTAGTATTAT
>NW_008607524.1:0-1552 GCF_000691845.1 Merops nubicus | reverse complement strand
TTGTACACCATCCCAAGTGAAGGCAAAGTATTTCCGATCCTTGTGAGCAATGGGAACCTGGAAGGAAATATCCTTTATATGCAGAGAGGCCAGCACTGGATGTGCTGCCTCCTGGATTTGCAGTACCAGGTCAGCAAATGAAATGCTGGGGTTTGAACCCCGAGCCCCGAATTAACGTTGACATATGGGTGATTCCCACAGCCCTTCATAAAGAGGTGGTGAGTTTGCCTTATAGGTTCCCCCCGGGGTGCGGCCGGCGCTGCAGGGAGAGCCAGAAGTGAAATGAGCCGCAGGGGTCCCGCATTGAGTTGTTGACAAAGGTCAGGTGTCCTGCTTGGGGATAAAATCTGGGACCACTGGCAGTGAAGGGAGGAGTGTCTGCTCTGTGGAGTGCCCTTCACAGAGCTTCCTGGTTCAGGAGAGAACTCCTGATTCTCTCTGGAGCTGGACCCCACTCCATTTAGACCTTTGTAAACACAGGCTGATCGGGTGAGAGTTGCCGTGTGGGCACCTTTATCTTATATGTTTAGCTTTCTGGTCTGGCTGTTTCCCATGCCAACTATGGGAAACCTTGGTTGCCTGGTGTGGGCCGAGTCATGTCTTTTGTGGGATCGTTGGGGGTGGCGTCAATTATATACGAGCTGTTTGGCTTGTTTGTACTCCCAGCGATCATTCATGGAATGTCTTTCTTGTATACAATACAGTCTATTTATTGGCTTCTCTTCCTGCTGGCTGTGTCGTTCCTGTTAGGCCTACTCATTGGCAGAACAGCAAGCCTGGGAACAGTGCCAGTAAGCGCTGTCATATTAGCATTTAATTTCCAATCATCTACCGTCAACTTCCATTTCCCAGTTGGTTTCCTTACAGGCCAAATTGGAGCATTATATGGCAAATGACAAGGTATAATAATACCTCTTTGTCTTAAATCTGAAATCATCTCTTTGATGCCCTCCTTGGCAGCAATTTGAATAGAATACTGCTTCACATTAGCTATTTTACTTTGTGGTAAACGGGGAGCTTGCTGAAGCAATCTTATTAATGGTGTTAGTGTACCGAAAGGCCAAGAACGGCCTTTCTCATCTTTCCAGGCCCATCCCAGGAGAACATCCATCCCTAATAGGTTAAATGGAATATTTTTGTCCACCACCATGTCAATTTGAATTGGTTTATCTTCTCCTGGGAGTTGTACAGTGACCTTAGCCATCTTTTGGAGGGCTGCATTACCAAATGGTCCACTGACTGCGGTCGTGAGGAGACGTTAACACGACAGAGTTCAGCTATATCAGCATTGAGCTTGGAAATTTGAGCTCCCGTGTCTACCATGAAAGTGACTGGATACCATTTATGTCTAACGGCACAAGTAAGCTCTAAATCTCCATTCTTGTTTTGTTCTACTCTCAATACATTTTGCCAATATTTTGGCAGCCAGGTTGTTTTGGAGCCTACTTGTATCTGCACTATGATTTTTTTCATTAATTGAGGGGCCATTACCATTATTGTCAGAATCTGTATCAGGGACTTGTATATGTACCCTCCTCTGTCACTGATCTAA
>NW_008607523.1:5845-95880 GCF_000691845.1 Merops nubicus | reverse complement strand
GGATTCTATGATTCTATGAAATAAAAATCAAAAACAAAACAAAAGAGGCTCAAAACTTAGGGTAAGCTACATTTTCTCAAATGCTTAAGAGCTGCTAAGGGTAAATGTTTGTACAAGCTAGAACTGGAAACTTGGAAATCTACAGGACTGTAGGAGTTTTGAAAAGAGCACAGCCTGAAGAGTTGGTAATGGTTGTTCAGTAGCAGGAAAGTAGACGAATATTTAACGATCTCCTGAGGGTGTCCAAACAAAACAGGCCTGCTGAGCAGACTCTAACATCTTCTCAAGGAGTTTATGTAAAACAGACATATGTTTACACTATTGGTTGTTTTGAAATGCCTTTGTTCTAGCTTATACTTTGTTCTCAGTGCTTAAATAAACAGTTCTTTGGTTCAGAGAAGGCTTTTCTGTTGCTGAACATCTCCAGCTACCAACCCTCAAACAAAAGAAGCCCTGCTGCCAACTCCAGACACATGCAGTAAGCCAATAGGCAAAATAGTGTGACCCACCTGCAGGAGACTGTGCAAAAGGAAAAACCCACACAAAATGAGGGAAAGCAGAGTGAAGATGCTGTTAAATTGTAGATAGCCCTAAAGCTGTAATTTTTTTTTTCTTTTTTCTGTGTTCTTTTAAGCCCCAGTGGAGAAATGAACATGCATTACCTCTATTTATACATAAATGGGAATGTAGCCACCACCTATACTATAATTAAGCACATAGCAAATCAGATAATTTGTTTCATGTTTTTAATGCAAGAAACCATTTTAGGGAAACTGGGTGTGTATTCAGACATGGTGCAGCTGGATGGAGTTTTATGGATCTAAGCTAATTTGAGTTGGCTGACACTATATTCTAAGCCAAGATCTCTAGAAATGCAATGTACACAAATCCAAATACAGTCAGTCTTTAAGGTACGTTTCCTTTATTTTGCACCTGTAGATCCTCTAACAGAGGTGCTGGACCTAACACATAAATGCTTCAGCAAATGAAGAACATAATGTATTACACTTGTATAATAAGTTTTGATATTGTGCAGTTATATTAAATAATTAGTCTTCCTGATGAGCCCTTTTTCCTGCTATGCTCTCTTTTTATTCACTACTAATTTTGAATAAAGACACCAGGGTCACAATGATCAGAAGTGGAGGTCAATAGCAAGTTGAAATAAAAAATGAGCTTTGGGGGAAAAACAGAAAAATTAATTAGTTCGGGATGTCAAACCCTCTTTAACATGCAAAAAGAGTGGACTTGGTCAGTGAGAAAAAAATATTAATTAGTTAACATCATATGGGCTGAGAATACATTTAATTAGACGAAGAATGTCCTTTCTCATCTGTGGGAGATGGTAGGTCAGAACTTTCCTTTTTCTTATATGTTTCACACCTTTATGAGTTTCTTGCAGGAACAACTGTGAGTTACCAAGAGTTTCAAGATCTGATGAAAGGAACTATCACAGAGTGCATTGAGGGAATAAGGTGTTGCTGCTTAAAATGCATGTAAAACCATCTTAATACTGACATTCCAAATTTCAAGTGATTTGTGAACTTAGGAAAATAAGAGATAGCACTGAAGGGTATGGCAGTAAAATTTCTTTTTATTTTCATGCAACCACATCAGGCAACACAAACCAAAAATACATCAAGTTCCATTTAGCTTAGATGACTTTCTGATAAGTAACACTGGAATTTGCATTCCTAAAAAAAAAAAAAAAGCATAAAACTATTGTATGTTTCCATAATAATCCATTGCTACACTATAAATAAGACAATATCTCATTTTTCCAGTAAAACATGGCAGATATTTCCTAATACAGCCACAATACAAGAATAAGGGTCAAGGATGATAAGGTATGGGACTATGACAACAAAAGAGAGCATCACCTGTGAAACATAAGACAGAGATGACCAACATCTCTGGAAAAACATAATTCAAAAGAATGAAGGATGTTTGTATGCAACAGGATGACATTCTCAACTATAATACTTCAAGATGGAAAACCAGATAAATAACTTCTGACTATTGATCAAAGTGGAATTAAGGAAGAAAACCATTTTTTTTTTTCTTGCTTAATTACCTGAGAGCCATTTTCACTTTCAACACAGTTTTTAAGGATCATCAGACAACTTTGTAAAGTAGACCTATGTTGCTTCTATTTTCCAGATGAACTGAGCAGGATACAGAAATAAGTTACAAACCAGGAAGGAGTCAGTGAACCACCAGATTAACTGGTTAATCAGCCTGTACTCAAAAAGCTATCTATACAAAGATGACGTACCTCCTGGATCTCACTGTTTTGGCTAGCAGTTGTTCTGCCAATGACCAGGCCCAACAAACCCCAGCATTTCAGCAATACGGCCCTTGGACTAGATCAGTGTGTCAGTGAAGAACGGCTGGCTGAAACCAAACCCTGGCTTAACAGTGGCATGGATATAAAGGACTGCTTAGCCATACTTTGGACTAATGGTTCCCATCTATGATTGTTTACTTTGTTTTCTAGTTTTAGAATGTGGTTGGATACCTAGCTGGCATAATTTGATTTCTTCTCAACTAGTTATAACCATCATTTCAATTTGTTAGGACATTTTGTTATATTTGTATGTTATCTCACCTCTCTGTGATAGAATACTGGGTCATGAAGACATGAACATTTAGGAAATAAGTACCAATTTGTTTTACTGTCAACAATCAGAGAAATTATAGACATAATGGTCTATCTTTATCTTTTTTAATTGGTGCTGAACTTAGCTCAATGATTTGACTCTTCTTCATATTGCTCTCTTGCTCAGGCCTATGCTATTTACATATGAGATTGACTGTTTCTTCCACTGAGCACTTGCCCAGCTAGGAGGGATATTATCATTAAAAGACAAACCAAGAACTAAAGTCCTCCCTCTGCTCTTAAATCATACACAAACAATATGAGGTGCCAGACCACTAGGAGGAGGAATAAAATAACTTACTCACAGCATAGGATGTAAAGAAGAGGGTGAGCTGTCCATGGAACAAAGGCATGAGAGACAAAAGGACCCAGACAATCAGTCCAATTATGTAGAAGCTTCCCAGAGACAGACTCATAGTTTTCTTCTGCCATCATGGAAACTCCACTTCCTATGAAGAGTTGAGGAGCCCTTTCAGTAACAAGAAACCTCACACAACACAATCACTGTAGAAAAAAAACACCCAACTCCACTGTAAGTAGAGTCAGCTCTTATAAAGGTGCCTTCTTTCCCCACCTCCAAGTTAATGTGGAAGGTGGGGGCACCTGGTGGTGATCTCCTCATCAGTTCCCACCCAAGGCTGGCCAGACCCTGGGTGAAAAGCAATCAGGAGGGTCTTTCTTGCCTGGTTGTGGACATCATCCATATGCTAACCCTCATTCAGGGCTGGGGGTATAACCCTAGCATTTTATTGTTACCGGAGCCCTAGCATGACATGTTTGACATGAGAAATTGTTGAACATAACAAATAACACAAACAATAGTGTGAGGAGATGGTGAAAGTTACAGAAAGTGTTGAGAAGGAGAGCTGGATCTCACAGGCAGTGAGGGGGATTTGGGTAAGAAATATCCAGATTCCACAAATGTCAAAAATGGAGAACTGGGGCCCTTGCACCAAGATGGAGCAGGACAATTAATCAAACCAATATTCTAATTCTGCCATCAGGGATGGGCCTAATTCTGTGGTCAGGAGGGCCAGGGTGGAGAATGGAGTGAATACTTACTAGGGCAGTGGAATGGATTTGGCATCCTGTTCTGAATGAAAGAGTGGCAGAAAGCACCTGCTGCTGCCCAAAACACAGAGCAAGAAATGACATGGCGTGAGGGGAACAAAACAGAACTAACCACTGTCAGACTTTATGTAACAATATAAGCCACAGGTTAGTTAGGAAAACACCTCACATCATTCAGTTTAAGAAGGAAATGTATGTGCATGTGTGATAGAATTAGGAATATCTTCCATAGACTGTTCTTCCTAAATAAACTCATTTGCATGAAACCCCTTCTATGTCCTCCACAACAGATCCTTTCAGCCTCTGATTTTGTTCAAGCTAACTAAAGGTGCAGATTACTTAGTTCGGGTTATTTGAAAGTATGGATTCTCAGAGCACATATTTTCAAAGAAGAATGCATTTAAAAGCAGGAGGTGTTTTGGTCATAGTATGCTTCGGGTTGGAAGGGACTTTTAAAGGTCATCTAGTTGCAACAAACAGGCAGCAGAAGCCCCAGCACTGTGTTACTGGGATACAGGATAGTCATGAAATGTTAGATTATTTTTAATTAATTTACATAATTTAACATAATTCTAGAAAGTTAAATAAGCATACAGAATGACAGAGTTTGCAAAATAATTGCTATGTAGATTATTTAAATATGTTTTCCACAGTCTCTACAATGTCCTTTGGAACTTCCAGTCCATTTTCAGGGTGGTGTAAAACCAAATTAAGCAATATTAAAAAATTATAGCTTATAAAATGCAAAGTGGAGGGAAAACTCACACATGCAAAAATTCTAACAAATAGACAAAATTATTGTTTTGATAAAAAAAAAAAAAAAAGACCTACTGGTGCAGGTTCCTTAGTATTACCCTTTTTTTCAGTCAATAACAATGATTCCTGTTGAAAATATTTCACATATACACCCCTTAAGTATTCATATTCATGCAGTCTCAAAAAATAGAAAAATATTCCTTGAAACTTTAATAGCAATTCCAAAAGTACTTGAGCCATTTGGGCTATATTCTCCACGAACCTAGATACTGTGTGGTTTTTGACCAGTCTAAGACTAAAATATTTTCATGAAAAAGTATATTAACAATAGCAGACTTTGTTTTTATTATTTCACTGAAGTTCTTTTTCAGTGCTTAGATTCCTTTGAGAAACAAAGTCTAGGAAAAGCAGTAGTAAGGCTTTGTTTTTCCCTTTTACTTTTTTCTCTAAAATGACAGCTAAATTGCAACATAAGTTCTCTTGAATATTACATATATCCTAGTATTTTAAAATCCTGCCACTTCTAAAATATCCACTGCGTATTTTCACACATGAAAGAGTCACACAGAATGAGATATCTACAAACTTGCTATATATTTACTTATTTTGAAGACATTTATGGTATTTGTGGAACGTCTGTTTTCCCACACCATTTACGAGATGTTGCAATTTTATCTTCTTCTACACAAAACAAAATAGTCAAACTAGACTAAATCCTGCTGTAAGTAATTCATTTCCTTCTAACATCCAGCCAGTGGCTTAAAATGTCTGTAAGCAGCAGTCACGCAATATATGTGGGTACATATATCTGCAAAGATGGCAGATAAAGTGGTTGGTGAGAACTGTGAAATCCTGAACCTAATGGCATGACTTTTGCTGGCTTCCTGTGGCTTGGGATTTCATTTTCATTATGTTCAGTTTGGCATTATTAGGGCCGTGTATCCCAGGTAGAATTTCACCTTTCTGTCGCAGTCAAACAGAGTGTTAGAACCACAGAGGCCAGTGGTTGCAAGGTTCTAATAACCTTGAAACCGTCTTCCTGGCTTTGCCTCCAGGCATTACAGTTTAATGCTGTTTCCTTTAAATAAAAAAGGAATAGTAAACACAGATTTGATGTTGATTTTCAAAAACAGTTACTTTGCTTATCTTCTGTCTGTCTCTTTTAGAATACTTCCATTGTGCTGCTGTTAGATGTTCCCAACAAAGTCTTCAAATTACCTGTTCTTGTCTGTACAGCCTCTGACTGTGATAATTTCAGACTTCTAAGTTTTCTCCATAGGAAAAGATCTTCGTTAGTAAAGGCAAGAGAGTGTTTCAGGTAAGTTGGTGTTGTTCTTCCACCACTTTTGGCTGGTCTTTTAAATTTTCTTTAGCAAACCATAGATAATGCAAAGCGCTGTGGGTGAGCGACATTGCCTTTTAGTAGTTACTGGTCTATGGGAAGGATAAGAAACCTCTTACTCTGCTCTAGGACTTTGTCACAGGTGATAGCGTGGTCTGTTTTGAGCTCATTGCTCCTTCTTATTCTCCACGTGGCAGGCATTGCCTGCAGAGTCTCCATGGATGTGAAACTAAGGTAAACTTTTACAAAGTGAATGGTTTACAGATCTGCTGGTGGTACAGCTGTAGCCACATAGACACCTCCTAGAAAGGTCCACTGCCTTCCCCTGTCAGCAACCTGTACTTGTCCTTCCAGAGCCCATTCAAGCTGTAACAAAAGTTAATGGCTCTTTGTCTGCATCCCAAAATGTGTAATCTTGAGTTTTCTAGAAACTGTCTTGCAAGTAATAGAGTTTATCATGTACCAGTGTCAATACATCAAAAGACTTCAGAGAGAGGACTATTTTTTCTTTTTTTTTTTTCTATTTGTGGCATGATATTGTTGCTACTTCACATTAAGACCCTTCAATATCCAGAATTTACATTTGAAAACCACACTGGAAGTTTAGGGGCTTGTTGGAGTTTTTTTGTTTATTTGTTTTCCTCCACATACCTACGTACCACAACTGAATGAAGTATTCAGAACCAACTTACTCAGTATTTGGTGTTGATTTGACATTGGTTCTTTGTGGACCCTTTGAGAGTCTCTCCAAACAATGGAAAACAGCTAGTTGCAATTCTAGGCAACGGGTATCAGGGACAGAAAGCACATAAGGCAGTGGAAAACAGATCTCTCTTTCTTCTTATTATTATTATGAACATAATTTCTGCATGCAGCAAAATTCCTCTGTTGACTTGGGATTGTTACTGCCATCTTTCCACTTTCTGTTAACAGAGTAGGGCTAAAAATAAAAAGTTCACCTGGTCCCCAGAACTAACACATACTTCAGCATATTCTCTAGGTACTTACAGTAGACGTTGTTATTGTAAAGCTAATACCAGACACAGACCTAATAGGTTTTGATTTACATAAAGCACATTCATGAAAGATGACTTGCTGGTCTGCATGGACTTTGAGCTGATAGAATTTGAAGGGAGGTCAAATAGCTTTCACTAAACCATACATCAGATAATTACAGTGTGATTCTTTTTCTGTGCTGAAAAGTAATTGCTGGCAGAAGAAACTGATGCCAACGTGTGTAATGTTGAAGAATTAGTACCTTAGTACTCACCACTTCTTTCAGTGATTTGAACTGTCAAATTTTGCTGAGTAAATCCACAAGAAACTGGTGATAATAACAGACTGTAGTAGTTTTTCTTCTTGAGATAATTACTCTGTCATTTTTACATTATCTTTCTCTCTTTCTCTCCTTCCTGCCTCAAATGTTTTAGTATTTGGGAGAGCACCAAGGAGTAAATAAGATAAACTTAAGATATTTATACAAGCATAAAGAACATATAAAGGCATACATAAAATATAACTTTTATTTCTGAATATGTATGTGCCACACATTAAAAAATACTTGTGTTTACAGATAAAAATATATTGTGTTGTACTTATTATGTTAAAAAATGTTTTACTCTTCCATAGAAGATTGAATATAGCTTCTCTTACATTAACTATATTTTCATGATATTATTTTTGTACATGAAACAAACAAACTTGGACTTTATGCCTGCAGACAAGAAAAGGGAACTGACTGGTGGAAATTAGCAAACACAGGTGCATTCTGAAGTCTAAACTTTGAAGATGATAGATATCACGTTTGGAAGATTT
This sequence comes from Merops nubicus, assembly GCF_000691845.1. Lineage (NCBI taxonomy): Eukaryota > Metazoa > Chordata > Aves > Coraciiformes > Meropidae > Merops > Merops nubicus. The sequence continues at coordinate 88,237 of NW_008607523.1, read as the reverse complement.
GCTATCAATATTAATCTATGTGCAAGTATATTTGTAGTGTGACACTCTATAGACTGTTCCTAGATGGAGTATTTATGATTTCTTTCATTTCTCAGAAAAAAAAAAAAAGGGAATCTAGGATTCACAGTCATTCTTAGCTAAGTCCTTTCTGAACCTACAATGTAGTATAATATACCATACAGAAAGATGGATGCACACATATACTTTCAAAGATATATAAGACAATTGCATCTAAAGATATGTACAGATAAATAACAGGGTGTAGTAGTTGCCTGCACAACAATGAATGTTTTGTTTGGCATTATGGACCCCAATTCTGACATCATAATTTATTTCTAATTCTAATAATGCCACTGACTTCTGCTGACTTGTCCTGGAATATGTAAGTGCTAAAGCAGAATCAGAACCCACAAGTCTATTTTGAGGTGTTGCACATTCTCCATGTTAAAAGGAAACTTGTTCTTACCAGAAAATAATTCTCTTCTCGTACTAAAGCTCAGGATTTTTCAAATGCTATGATAGCTATATTTTCTCCAACATGGATCAAATTTTACATCAAACACAAACATTTTCTCCCTGCTTGGGAATAACCTACTTAGGGAAGAAATTGGACCTAAATAAAATGTTACAATGTCAAAACAGAATGTGAATGCAAATAAACGTCTTAGATATCTATTCACAGCTGAGCCCACTTAAATGTCAAAATGCAGACTCAGCAACGGCTGTGTGTGTCATTGGGGATGACACCCACACTGTCAAATCACAACAAAGCACTGTTGAAGGAAGTCTAGGGAGACTACATTAAGTTGTCAAATGAAACAGATGCCAGCACAGATGACATTACTTCTGAAAGACAAATGATAAGAAATTAGACACAAAGACTCTGATCTTCAATCAAAGTGTGAAGCACATAAAATGCCACACAGGTTATTTTTTTTTCTTTTTCTTTAAAAACTTCCTGTTTGGGTTTAAAAGAACTGGAAGCAATGATATTCTCCCCCAACTCCCTTTATCCAGCTGTGTTTTCTGTGGTTTTATTTGCTAGTTATGGCTTTTTTTTTGTTGTTGTTGTTGTTTGGTTGTTACGGTTTTTTTACATACTGCAGATTAAATGAATCTTTTAAGTGTTATTAGTAATAATAATTATAATATTTAGTATTTTGACTATGTCTGTTGTTTCCTTCTTCCTTTAGTGCAAGAGGTATTTTTTAGAAACTGTTCAATGGACCATACTTGCTGAGCCCTAATAGCTTACTGATTGAAATTGTATCAATAGCACAGAATTATATGCTACTATCCTCAAAGGAATGTGTTATTTTCAGCTGGTTTTGCCTAACAATTGGCAAAATATAAAAAGAATTCACCTGCTACCAGATTTTCATAGTAAACCTAGGAATTCTGATGATATCATTGCTATTCAAATCCTTGAGAATAAGACAGGGGAGGCATTCATAATAGCACGCATAGTAATTAAAATGAATATTTTAGTATATATAACATAGATTAATATAAGGAGGTTAGGTAGATGTGTGAATTTTAATATTTTACCAGCTAATAAAGAGAAAGCTTGGTTAAAGCACTTAGTATTTAATATCTTCTTTTCCTCAGTCTTCAACAGCAAGACCAATTATTCTCCAAGTACCTAGATCCTTGAGCCAGAAGGAAGGGATGAGGAGCAGAACGAGGCCCACATAATCCAAGGGAAAGTGTTGTGTGACCTGCTGCTCCACTTAGATGCAATCAAGTCTATGGGGCTGCGTTGGATCCACTCAGGGTTATTGAAGCAGCTGGCAGAAGTCCTCACCAAACCACTTTCCATTATTTATCAGCAAACCTGACTAACCAAGGAGGTCCTAGTGGACTGGAGGTTTGCAGATGGAACATCCATCTACAAGGGCCAGAAGGAGGATCCTTCCAGGAACTACAGGCCTGTCAGTCTGACCTCGGTGCCAGGGAAGGTTATAGAGCAGATAATCGTGAATGCCATAATGAGACACATTCAGGACAACCAAGGGTTCAGGCTCAGTCAGCATGGGTTTATGAAAGGCAGGACCTGATTGACTAGCCTGATGTCCTTCTGTGAGAAGGTGATCCACTTAGTGAATGACGGAAAGGCTGTGGATGTTGTCTACTACCTTGACTTTAATAAAGCCTTTGACACCATTTCCCACAGCATTCTCCTGGAGAAACTGGCTGCTCTTGGCTTGGATGAACATCTTCCCTGCTGGGTAAAACACCGGATGGCCAGGCCCAGCAAGTGATGGTGAATGGGGTTCAATTCAGTTGGTGGTTGATCACAAGGGGTATTCCCCAGGGCTCAGTATTGGGACTGATTCTGTTTAATATCCTTATCAGTGAACTCGATAAGAGGGTTGAGGGCACCCTCAGTAAGTCTGCAGAAGATACAGAGCAGGGCAGGAGTGTATAATATAAGCTCAAGGCTCTTCAGAGGGATCTGGACAAGCTGAGGCCAATGGCATGAGCTTCAACAAGGCCAGATGCTAGGTCTCTCACCTGGGTCACAACAACCCCAGGCAACACAACAGTCTTGGGACAAGTGGCTGGAAAGCTGCCCAGGGGAAAAGAACCTGGAGGTGTTGGTTGATAGCTGCCTGAATATGAGCCAGCAGTGTGCCCAAGTGGCTAAGTAGCCCAACAGTATCCTTGCTTGTATCCACTACATTCTGTGACCAGCTGAAGTGCTGGGGACGATGTCTACAACCAGGCAAGAAAGCCTCTCCTGATTGGTTTCCATCCAGGGCCTGGCCAGCCTTGGGTGGAAACTGATTAGGAGACCACCACCAGGTGCCCCCACCTTCCACATTAACTTGGAGGTGGGGGAAAGAAGCTGCCTATATAAGAACTGAGTGCTTGCAGCAGTGCTTGGGGCCTTGTTTTTGCAGTGGCTGTGTTGTGGTTCTGGTTTTCAAAAGGGCTCCCTAACTGTATAGCAAGCAGAGTTCCCCGGATGGCAGGGCCAGAAAATGAAGATGTCTCAGTCCCTACTGTGTAACTGGACTCATGGCCTGGCTGTTATCATCTCCCATGGCTTGGCTCTTTGGCTGGCATGCTCTCTTCTTCTGTCCACTGTGGTGGGTGAGTACATTGACTTGTTCTTCCCTCTGGTGGTCTGGCACTTTGGATCTCTTGTGTGTGATGTTGTAGTGGAGGGAAAAGTTTGGCTGCTGGTCTGCCTGTTAATGATAATATCATTTTATGTTGGACAAGGGTCCAGCAGAAGATCAGCAGGACCACAGAAGTGATTTTGCCCCTGTAGTTAGTAGTGATGAGGTCATACCTTGAGTACTGGGTTCAGTTTTGGGCCTCTCACTACAGTAAGGACATTGAGGTGCTGGAATGTGTCCAAAGAAGGGCAATGAAATTGGTGAAGCATCTAGAGCACAAATCTTATGAAGAGCAGATGAGAGAATGGAAATTGTTTTGCCTGGAGAAGAGGGGGTTCAGAGGAGACCTTATGACTCTCTACAACTCCCTGAATGGAGACTGTAGTGAGGTGGGACTGGTCTTTTCTCCTAGGTAACAAGAGATAGGACTAAGTGGAAATAACCTCAAGTTGTACTAGGGTAGGTTTAAGTTGAATATTGGGAAAAAATTCTTCACTGAAAGGGTTGTCAAGCATTTGAACAGGCTGGCCAGGGAGATTGTGGAGTCACCACCCCTAGAGGTATTTAAAGATGTGTAGATGAGGTACTTAATTGTTAGGTTAATGGTTGGGCTTCATGATCTTAAAGATCTTTTCCAACCCAAATGATTCTGTAATTCTGAGCTCTCAAAGTGTTTTGTATCAGCCTTAGAAGAAAGCTTAGTGGCTCTCCTCATTGAGCAAACAACTGCCTTCAGTGAAATTTATTGCATGTTAGGGTGATTTTTGTCAGCCAGTTAAACTCCAAACTTCAGTCTAGATGAGCAACAGTTTTCTGAGCTCTGCTACAGAAACACTTAGACTTCTAGAGATCAGCAGAGATTCAGTTCCTTGTGGGTTTGACTCATGCCCATAACTTCCCCAAGACAGATAACAGTAAATGACATCATACTGTTGCTATTGGACTTCCCACATGCAGTATCTTTAAGGGTTTGCTGCCTGCTCTAAATGGACACTGCAAAATCACTGACTACCTTTCTTCCAAGTGAAGGCCAAACTGTCTGCACAAATTCTTTCCCCTCCAAAAGTTATTATTTGTGCTACTTTCGTTCACACTTGCTGTGCCACCTTGAAGAATCAACTCTGAATTTAGAATGTTGCTTTTTTTTTCAGAACTGTCTCAGCCACAGTCCTAAACCACTGCTCAATCATTTATGCTGAAAGACTTCATGGAAATAAAAGCCATAATGTGTCAAATGCAGTGAAGTTAAGTTGTTTTTTTTTTTATGGTATGCAATCAGAAATTCTGCAAAAAGTGACATAATACTGTATTGAGAAAGTAATTTTCACATAAAGTAATCTAGCAGGATTTATCAACTTGCATACAATGGCCCACTTCTGTAACAATTCTAGGTTCTGAACAGACTGCCTAACACAACCAGCGCTGTTTCTGCACACTGCTGAAGTACAGACACCATGCATGTTTCAGTGGACTCTGTGTATGCTTTAAGAAAAGATACTTTTCTCCATACTTTTTCTTCCTCCACAGATGTTATCCAAAATGTACTGTTTTTCTCTTCCCTGGTACAGTAAGCTCAGTTTGATCTCCTGAGGTTTTCCACACCCTCCATTGCTTCAGAAGATTGATATGGAAATTTTGTTGCTCTTACGCTTGTTCAGTCTGTTTTCTTTTGTTATTTCCCCTCCCAGTTTGCCAAGTAATGGGAGGCTTTTTAAACACCCCCTAAGGGTTTTGCTACTCTAGAAGAGCATTTTGCACTCACTGGTTTGTAATCTCAATAAAACCTTTTGGCCATGCTGCAATTTTCGTTTTCTGGGCAATTGCTTTCACATATGTTCTCAGATCTTTAGAATGTTAAATAATTATCAGAAACATTTAAATACAATTCAGTTGATCTCAGCTATACTATGACTAGAGGAAGAGAAGTGTTTTTTTTTTTTTTTTATTTGACATCAGCAGAAAACAAGTTTGGTGAAAAGGTATTTTGATTCCTCTAAAATCTAAACTTCTCTATTGGTTCAGAGTCCAGTCCTGCTACTGTCTGTGTGATTCTCAGTAGCCTTTGATTGAGCTGTGGTCCTCTGTCCTAAAAGAATTTAGCCTCTGCTTCTCATCTCACTGCCTGGTCATTTATTTTTAGGAATACTACCTAAAAGTATTTTACTTTTGGGAGCTCAAGGGCCACATCAATAAATGTGAAATATCTTCATTATCTTTGAGTTTCCATTTGCTATTTTAATTTAATTAAACAAAGGAAAAAAGTTTCCAGCTGCATTACTTTCTGCTGCCATTACTCAAGAGACTTCTTTAAGAAAACACATTTTTAAATTATGAAGCTCCAGGCTTTTAACTAGAGACCAATAAACTGCCTTTTGAAACTTGCCACTTCATTCATGCTTGCTTCTGGTGAATAGGCAATGGACAATTTTTGCCCACATTGGAAAAATAAATTCTTAGTCTCAAAGATAAATAGAAAAACTTAGTGCTAGATGAAGAGAAAACCTTAATAATTAGAAGTCAGTGTGTTAAGAGCTCACTTGCTTTCACTATTATCCAAAATAGAAATCTTGTTAAGCTGAGATTGCTGCATGATGAGATCTGTTGTTGAACGTATCAAGGAAAAATGTTTCTTGCATGTCAGGTGATGTTGTGATTAGAGTACAAATGGCCCCCTGATGTGGCCACAACATGATGACGACAATAAAATCCACTGTCTGATTAATTCCACTAATTTTTAATTTAACAACAGTCAAAAACTTAGGGTGGGAAAAGTGTTGCTGCAGATATAGCCTAAAAAATGTTCTAGTAATAAAAACATCAATTGAAAATACCTGCAGAGTTGATGATGTTAAAATAAACTCTTCAGGAGAATCCAGAGAAGGAAAGCATGAGAACATACGCAAACTCTCTGATAGTCAAAGGTTGATAAAAGGCAGCAAATATTTTTGGAAAGCATATTTGGAATATTTAGAAAATTCTGATATTATTTCTTCTAAGAATAATCACTGAATCTTGTGTTCTTTCACTTTGGTACTTTAGGTCCATGTGTGGCTAGTCCACGTAAAAGCCTTTTTGAATCTAATTCCACACTACTCCTTACCTGTTGGAGGGAGGAATGGACAGTCAAAAGGATGAGTTATCTGTTTTCAATGCACAGGCATTCTTTCTCCTAAAATAACATTAGTATGACTAATGTGCTCTGTGTGTTTCAACATGATTTCAATAAAGTTATATTTTAAACATTCTGAACAGTTCTTTCTGATTATTTATAACTGCAGCACACATATTGCATAAATCATGTTCAAATAATTTGCTGATATAGCAAAGAGTTGCTCTTTATAGAAATTGTTTAAAAGAACAAAATGAGGGTATTTAAGTGGCTAATCATATAGTTTGTCTGGGAAGATATGAGCATTTAAATTACATGCTAATAAACTGATCAGAAATGAATGCTGGCAGCTACTAAAAGTACAAAACAAGATGTCTCTGCATCTGTTGTATTTAGTAATAATTGCACTTTAAACCACTTTCCTTTATACTCATTTATTAAAAAACAGTTATAATAAAAATGACACCAAAAATCATGTCATAAAAAGGACCATCTTACAGTGTGAATGATAGAATGTTGTTATAATATGTATGATTTAGTCAATGTTTCCCAAAAGTAAGAAAAAATATCAAGTATCTTTGAAATGTGTGGAGAAAATGTACCTTTTCAAAGTGAACTGAATTCCCATGGTTGGAATACTATCTGATATCAACTGAACTCTTCTAAATGCATTAAACAAGACAAAAACTGTAGAACATGGAATCATTGGCTGAGTTGCTTTACTGCTTGTCTCTGATAACTGAGAAATATGACATCTTTATCTCCCTATTGGTTTTAATCTAGTATAACCCAGCTGTATTCAGGCAAAGGAATTCCAGTTGGACAACTGGAAGTGGTAAGTTGGAATTGGTTGCATTATTTTCTGAGAAATATTGTCCAAAATAGGATCTACGTCTGTCATAAAGAGAAAGCTCAGGCACAGTAATACACTTCAGTTTTTATACTGTGTCTTAAAATAAGATATTCTTATTTTGCTGCTTTTCAAGAATGACATGACTGAAACATAAATTTTCTGGGAAAAATACAAATTTTCACCAAACTATGTTTCAGTATGTTAAAAATATTATAAAGGCTTAAGAAGGAAAGTAAATTTTCTAAATGCCCATGGCTGTACAATTATTTTCATCCCTTTGTCAACAAGTGCCATAGCTCTCAGGAAGTAGCGCTGCAAAGATGTTTCTAATCATGAAGATGTGTCAGGTCATCAGTCCAAAGGAGCAACTTCAGAATTTGACTGTACTGCTCCATGAATGTCTTGTGAGCAGCATCCACAAAAGAATCAGGTCAGGTTTGCAGCTGGTCTGTAGCTGAAAGAAAAAGGTTGAATTGTCAGTGCTTGTCTAATTTGATTGTAGCAGCCATTAAAGTCTAATTAATTTGCAGTGTCTCTGTGGATAGACTCTAAGGTTTGGAAAAGGTAGCATTTCAGAAAATGCCTAAGATCTTCTGAAAGAATTCTAGTATTTCATTCTCCTGGTTCAAAATGTGAAAGGTTATTTATAAAGAAATATGGCAGGTCACAAAAGTAAAAGTTTTGTGTATTGAAAGTAGCTTTATTCTCCTCTAGTCCTCAGCGTCAGCACTAATTTGGTTACTCAGCTTATTTTCTCAAATAAGACCCTGTTTTGTCAAATTATTGATATCTCATTCACTTGAGGTCTTCATGTGGAGACTGAAGGCTTTCCTGTTGGACTTTATGCCTAGTCAAGCTATGGAACCTCCTATGAGGAAGACGCTCAATGAAGCGCTATGGTTGTGTTGCAAAAGGTCTGGCTAATTGTTCAGAGAGTATCATTCTAGATCTAAACTCTGCCACACCTCATTCTTCTGCACACTGAGTCAGTCCTCACTTGAGAAGAGAGAGAATTTCAGGATGCTAAAAATGTCTTTATCATGGGTTTTAATAAATATCCTCTCATTATTTGTTAGCAGTTAACAGGTCACATAAAAAATGGTTTTTAAGGATTGGGCTCTTCACTTTCATGTACTTTAGTTGTTTAATTTTTCTTCCTGTTTTAAATGGGTAGTGTACCTTTATCATTAACATGCTGTACAAGTCTCCTTACTTGACTTTTACATTATTGCTCTAGCTATTATTATGCATGCATTATTTATATGGTTGGCTATCAAGGAAAAAAGGCAAGCAATTTACTTGTCAAAACATATTAGAATGCATGACTTTAAATCAAAGTTGCATGGGTCTGTAAAAAGCTGTAATAAATGTTCTTTGGCTAATATGCTAGTGTCATGCAGTGGGCATGGTCAATGCATTGACAAAGAAACCTGTAATCTCTTTAAAGACTCATTGAATATGAGAGAATTTTAGATTATCATGCTTTGCTTTTCTTTATATGATATTGAGACTTAATTTGTGAAGATTATATTATTTCACTATAAGAAAATTCCAACCTGTGCTTTAGTGTTAGCATCAGATATAAACAGATATGAAAATTATAAAGAGGGAGCCTAATTATCTAAAGCTAACCTACAGATACAGATCTTTGGACTTAAAAGTACATCATCTTCTCTGCAGAGTGCATTCCTCTGAGTTATAAAAAGTTCCTGCAATGTAAATAATTCTGTCCTGCAGGACATGGATTTAATGGCTCCCATGGCCTTATGCTTTTGTCATGGGATACAAACAACTGCAACATAAAATCATTGTACACAATCCTTACATAACAGATTCCCAAAAAAATTGATGGGAACCACCTGTTTTGTGCAGAGGGTGAATCAGCTCCCTGTGAACTACATCAAAAAATCATTTTGACAAACACAGTATAGTTTCCTATTCCCAGTTACTTTTGCCACACAGAGAAACTCATATACTTTATTTATAAATATAACTTGTTTAGCTGACAGTGGAAACTTCTAAAAATGTAAATTCACTGACCAAATTGAAAACCCAGTTTATCCAAAAAAACAATTTTACCTGCCTTGACAAATAAAACCTGGAAAGCAACTGGGAGTCAAACAGCCAGAATATAAATTTTAAAAATAAATCCAGACAAATCTTACAACAAAGTGTTTCCAATTAGAAAACAAAACAAAAACAACAAACCAACAAAAAACCAACCTATAATCCTGAATATGTTTAAAAGAAATATTCAGTGCATTACATGACTTATTTTCCAGAAATAGCCAGAGTTTCTTCCCAAATGAGATTGAAACTACAGAAAATCAAAAGGAGCTTAGGTGAATGTTGAAGTAATTATAAAAGTTATCCAACAATAATATCCTAGATTCTGGGCAAAATCCAAGCTAATCATGTTCTCTGTAAGGAGAAGGCAGTAACATGCCATGGCAAGGTCCAGTTTTATTAAGAAATGGTGGCTCTTTCAAAGTAGCTGGAAAACAGTATGGTTTGACAATGAATGTTGTACTATTTTCCATTCCAACTTACATGGTGGATTACCCATGTGTTTAACAATGCAAAGGTGGTTTTGGATTTTCAGAGTGGATGCTGATCTGTTCTGGATATACACAACCAGTAAATTCTGAATAAGTCAGAGTTGAAAAAACTTAACAGACAACATCAACTTATTTTTATCTGGGTAAAAACAGTAGTAGACTATTTCTTAGCAAGACAGTCATTAGCAAATATCAGCTTCTAAGAAAGTTAGGCAGCAGCCAAGATTGGCTTGAACTAAGTGCTGTCCAAGCAGTGGGAGGTCTCTGCCTTGAAGAGCTTGCAGTCAGAGTAATATGCAAAGGGCAATAGTGTATGTCTTCCTAAAAGTTATGTTTTAGCTTTAGTGAGATTTATCAGCTTGATACTTGAGCTGTTAGCTGAAATTATTTTGACCTGTGTTATCACCTGATGGTTGGTCACATTCATTTGTATAAAAATTGTGGTCATAATATAATTTTTTTCATATGGTGAAATATTCACCCTTTATTTTGTCTTTTCTCAGATTCAGTCTGTCTCAATGTTTGAACAAAAAGAGCTTTACATTTGTGAGGAAACAAATTTAATCTTTTTCACATTCTTATTTATGATCTCAGAGGAAGGAAAAGCACATTTCTACCTGGGGGAAATATACCATTTTTAGAAGGTCTGTTTGTCAGACTTGATAAAGTGTTTAAAGAGGAAGCAATTATGAGAGTTCTGCAGGAGGAATCAAGGAAGATAACTTATATATTTGTCTAAGGTTACTTTAAAAAACAACAACAACAACAAAAAAACAAAAAACAAAAAAAAAAAAAAAAAAACCAACAAAAAAACAACCAAACAAAACCAAACAGATTCACTAAAGACAATCTGTTAGTTATGCTCCCCATGTAAAAAGAGCAAGACAATCCTGAGTTAACTATTTAAAAAGCCTGTAACAAGATGGTGTTTGATATATTGAAATTACATTTGAAAGAGAAAAAAAAAAATCCTTACAGACAAAGGAGGAAATTACAAGGTTTAACAGGGTTTTATTGTAAAGAGATTGATGGACATTTGTGTGCATATGTAAATAGGTTTAGTCAGTGCTTCAGTGAAAACAAAATTGGAGATAAGAAAAATGCCATATTCCTGTTCTTATACAGTTCAAGACGCATGAAGGCTGGTTGGATTTTCTGTCTCTTCATAAACCTGATAAAGGCAAGAAATTATTCCAAACAGACAATAAGTAAATGCCAACCATACATTGTAAATGGGTGGTTATGCTTGAACTGGTTGGGGAGTGTGAACAGGAAAAAAGTGCAGTGTATAATATGCAGGGTTTATTCTAGTTACGACGGAGAATGCTGACTATGAAAAACCCAGCTTGAAGATCAGATGATAGACTTACTCAGAGACTGTGAAGTGTTGGGTATTTATTTTCTCTGGTTTGTAGATCTGGGATCAGATACTATTACTAAACAAGCTTAGATACTACCTTAACAATAAACTGAGTCATTCTTCAGACTGTTGACTTGATCTATAGTGACTGTAATGTGAAAACATGGACTTAGCTCACAAACAAGTCTCTGACTGTAAATATATACAGAGATGCATAGCTGCAGCTTGACTAAACCACAGAAATCAAAAAAAAAGCCCAGGTGACAAATTTCCACATTTCCTTTTACAGCCCATGTAAGGTAACACTAACTCAGAATTGCAAGAAGCTTAAAGAGACACAGAAATATTAATATAGAGTTGCTGTAGGACAAGCCAACCTTGGAATTTGCTGCTGGTTTGTGCCCTGGTGAATGCTAGTGCCTTGATAGCAGAGAATTTCATATTCCACTTAGCAGAGTGACCATTATTCACTCAGGAGGTGGGCAGCATGATGCTGAGATCTATGCTGAGGAGAGGAAAGAACCAGCTGAAGTTCCTAACACAGGTAGCTGGTCAGCAACAGAGACAGAAATAGAACTAAAATCACTTGCCTCTAAGCCTTTACAAAAAATTCCCTGGTTTATATCCTTCCTAAAGCTGTCCTTTCATTTTGCCCTTTGTTTTGTAGCCTTCTTCTGGACATTCTTCCTTTTAATTATTGCTATTTATCAAGAAGTTTTATCAAAGTCTTTCTTTAAAGCTATACAAAAAAAAAATATATATATCTTTCATACACTGCTAATGCTAAAAAGATAGTGTGATTATATTTAAGGACAAAGTACATCACATGTGACTTCCAGGCCTTCCCCTGCAAAAGAAATAGAAGATCATGTTTAATGAGTCTGTTGACAATACAAGAAAGGATCTAGTCTGCCTCAAGCTTTATAAATATACTTTAGCTGGAAGGCTTAGTTATGTAGGATATGACAAACTTAAGCTCTATGATCTTAGCTAAGAAGAAATCTCTGTGGAAGCTGGTTATCTGTCATGGGGCTAATAGCAAAAGAGTTCAGAGATTATGAAAAAGCTTTGTGAAAACAATATGCATATGGGAGGGAGGAGTTCACCCACAGGATTTTTAATAGTTGAGTATGAGATGATAAGACTAAGCTAGAGAGACAATAGGATATTTCACAGAATTGAGACTCCTCTAAATATTGCGTTGTGTATTTCATCCTCTTAATGAAGCTTGGGAGAGCTGTTGAATGATCGATATTGACCTGCAGGAATTAAGAACCCTGTTGGTTTTTTTTTTTTCTTTTCAGTGATACTGTCCTTGGCCTTTTTTTATGCTTTCCTGAAGGTTAATTATCTGTGTGTCTTTTATCCTGTTTGTATCTCTGAGGTCTGAGTAAGCTAAACGATAAACAGCTTATGTACAACCTTCTAATTTCAGCTGTTTTAGACTGGCTTTTTCTACTTAAATCTTACTGAGAAAAGTATTCTGAAGGAGGATTTGTAAACCAGTGTGTGTCAATCTTTCAGAATGGCTGGTAAGAAGAAACAGGGAAGAACAGCACCCTGGGATATAATCTAGTCCATTCTTTGCCCAAAGCAGGGTCATTTATACCAAAAATATTCTTAACAGGCACTTGTCTGACATGTTTTTAAAAACTTGCATGACAGAGGTTCTACAAATGCCTTCGGTAATCTTGTCTGCTGCTTCTCTATCCTTACCATTAGGAAAGTTGCAGATATTTTCCATTTTGCAAAAGTGAGATAAATGCTGAAGCTTAACACTGACAGTAGGTAGTAACTGTTCTCAGCTGAACCATTCTCAAATCAAGAAAAATAGGGATAAATCTTATCTGAAAGGTGGCAAAAATTTTCCTCAGTCTCTTCCTTAGAGTGGTTTCACCAGAGAAGTTAAAGACAGCCTACTATCACTTAGCCTGATTTGTTAGGCCATAAACTGGAATATTTAAAACTGTCAGCAAACAGAAAAGACAGTATAAAAATAAATTGAAAAATGTTATAAAGCAGTATCCCCCTGCCCAGCATGTCCAAAGGGATTTTCTTCTATCAGTTTTAGTTTCACTCAAAACAGCAGCTTCTGTGTTGCAATCAATTCCACATGGTGGCTTCTGATGGTTGAGAAGGTTTTTCCCAACACCTCTGTGTCCCATCTTTGGTTTCCTGCCCTAATCTTTTGGCAAGCAGTAGACTCACAGGTTCTGGAGGAGACTTTCTACTTTTTTTTCCCTGACGTAGCTTTATATATGGAAGTTTCTGCCCAGAGCAGATGCAGTTCCTGCCCTTACAGTTAACCCTAAGAAAAAATAAACTCCTTCTGCAGCCAAAAAATTCTACCTCAATTCTCTTGCACTCTTTTACAAGAAATATGTGAACTCTGACAAAACGCAAGCAATGGTGGACTAAACCCACATACCCTGTGTGTCACAGGACCTCATCTTGAAATGGCTGTGCCCATTATGAGCATATTTAACAGCAATTACCAGCATTTTATAAACACTGACTTAGAATGTGCAATACCTCAGCATTCTAATAGGGATGATCTCAAACTCACATTACTGTACCAGTCTTTATTTCAAAATAATGAGCAATTTGAGAAACCTGCAGAAGGAAATTGAGACTGAAGTGTCAAAGGTGAGAATAAGTCTCAGTTAAAGAGATTCATAGTCATGTGAATATTTCCTCCAATAAACTGCAAGATAGCCTTTGGGTCTGCTAAAGTAATTGCTTTTAGCTTGTCACTTTAAATAACTTTAAAATAAATAATAAAACAATAAAGCTATTAAAAAACTTTAAAACAAAACTATTAGTAAATAAATGGAAACTTCTGCTTCCCTTCTTCCTTCCAAAAATAAATGTGTGAAAAAGTAAATTATGCTAAAAATCATTAAAATATGTTTTTGTACTTATAATGACCTTTAACTTATTCCTTGGTGAAACTGCCTTTGGTCAAATATTTGCTAGAATATCTTCTGGATTTTTGCTTTCAAATACCTCTTCCGTGATTAAAATAAAAGTATTATTTCTAGAAGAAAGGAACTATTACCTTTGGCCCTTATTTCTCTTTGTGATTTTTGTAGACCTCAGGAACAACCTTAATATCAAATATGGAATAAAGACAAACCATTTTTGTCTGAATGTCAACTCACTTAGTTTTGAGTCAAAGCTTTGTTCTACCATAGGCTCCCTTGGTGACCTCCAGCAGTTTGAAGGTAATCAGTTCCATGAGACTTAAGTTTATCTAACCATGAGTTGGAAACACAAACTACTTTGCAGATTTGTTAATTACACTCCCTCTCTCAATGTTATTTTAAATTATATATTCTGTGAGAGAGAATTGATTTGTGACCTGCACAGATTTCCACTTAAGAAAAGGGTGCAAGTGATAAATTTGATAGAAATGCATTCAGTGTTGTCTATATTATACATTGTCATTCCACCCCTCAGATCAAACTGGATATACAGTTTGAGCACATATGCAATAAGTCCTTTGTGCTGTTAGTTAATTAATATATGCAGTAACATCCAGAGGACCTGATCAGCATCTACTATGTTGGATGCTGAGCAGAAGGAGACACTATCCCTGCACAGTTTAAAAGTAGGACTCATGTAGTCTAAGATGAACAACAAAAGGGTGGAAATGTGGCAATTTCTTCTACACAAACAGTAAAACACTGGTTTTATTTTATATGGCTTTTTAAAAGCTTATATCAGAATAGTTATTTCAACCACTAAAAGCAGCTGTCATACTACTGATACGTTAAAGGGACATTTTACAGGACTAGAAGATGACTATGAGGGCATGCACTAATCCCTGAGCAAACGTGGATACTGGTTTGTACAGTGTAACAGCCAGAGCAGCACTGAGACCGGGCTAAAAGTTTTAAAAAATTAACAATAACAAAGCATTTCCCAGGGCCTGTCTCCTAGGTTAGATGTAGCCCAGGTGTGCAGAGAAGCGCTGGGAGATAACTGTCAACCAACACCCTTAACACATAAACACCAACATGTATGTGAAGGGCAAAAGCTTAAACTTATATATGGACTAAAATGTGCCCTTGAACATTAGAAATAAAGGTGCCAGTTTAAATAGAAAGTTAAACAGATGCTTTTCTAGTGTAAATCAGATGTTGAATGTGTGTGTTTAGTGTTATGCGCAAGAACTGCTAGTCCAGAAAAGATTACTGGAGCATCAGTATGATGAGTGATGAATAGCTCCCAGGTTCAAACAGGGTGGAGTAGTTATGTTCAGAAGACTTTTCCCATACATTCAGCCTGTGGCTGTTGACATGATTAAAAGTGTAAAACAGACACCAATGACAGTAAATACTGCCTGCAGCCATCAAATACTGTCTACAGCATAGATTTCCAAAGTGTCCAAGGGTAGCTATGTGCAAAATTCTCACTGAAAGTCACTGGGAGATGTGACTCAATGTCCTTTGGATCTTTGCAAGTCTGTTTTTCTTGTTGTCTGTCTCAGCTACAAAAAGTTGGCTTTTTTTTTTTAAATTTGTGATTATGCCCTGGTGTTCTTCAAATCATTATTTTTGCCACTGCATTTATTAGGAGCAGAATGGGGACCTCCAGGAGGAATACTGGGCAAGTTATTTCTCTGAGCATTTTCTGAGTATTTCATGTAAGTAAGCAGCCTTTATTTTCTTCACTGTCATCCTCTTATAATTAATTCTCTTTTTTAACTGACTATTACAGACATCAGAGACTAAAGCCCTGACGGTTTTCATTTTTAAAAGGTATTTAAAAGAGAAATATAAAAAAAGTCTGCATTTCCCCCAGTGTTCTATTGCTTACATATTATTCAATCAGAATACGCTTTCATTTTAAAAACCATCTTAAAAATTCTTTTCAAGTAGCCTGCAGAATATTTGTGGGAGACCATTTTATGCACAGACTCATTGCAGAAGTCAGATTACAATTCAGCAATAAATATTTGGCAATAGGTACCACAAAAACACCATCATTATTTGGGATACAGCTATACGACTGGAGGTTTTCAAATTACTTACTGAAAAGAACTTTTTTTTTTGACTTCATGAGCCATATTACTATTACTGTGTTGTTTTCTTAAATATATTTTTGGCTGTCTGGTTCTAGATCAGGACTCTCCTCTGTTGGGGAATATAAAAACACTAAACAAGCCAAAAAGAGTGGATTGTAATCCTATATCGGACACTGGAAAATGAAATCAGACATTCCATAATTTAAAGATATCTGCATGAAAGACATGAGAAATGTGAAAGGGGATAATGCCTAAGTGATCAGTGGAAGGGGCTGGCTTTTTCTCAGTTTACTATTCCTTAGGGTAGGATTTTGTTTATATGATGCTACTTAACTTTTTGTCTCTTGCCACTTACCAACTAGGTCATTCTCCAAAGTTCTGTGCCAAGAATTTTCAGAAAATGTATTTTCCTCTGAGGATATATAACATAATTCTGTCTCATTATGCCTGGTGTTCTTCTTCTCATGTTATGATATCCTCAAAGAGGAAATAAATAAAACAGCTTGTCTTCTTGACAGGGAGGCACAGACTGGAAAAATTAGCTGCAGCAATTAGACAATATGATGATGCCAACTCATGTGCACTTCTGAAATGATCCTAGAACAAAAGGGAATCACTTAAAGAGTGTGTGAAATTCCCTATGGGGTGGAAATGAAAAGATTAGTAATTACAAATTCTAAGATATTTCAGCAACAATCAAGCAGTGAACTTTCATCAGAAAAACAGAAATTCTTCTTAATCCTGTGTGGTTAGCATTGACCTCTAGCAATATAAGTAATAAAATAAAGGCATGTGTTTGTTGACCTAATATGTAGCAGAAATTGAAATATTTATCCATTTTTATTTGAGTGGAAAAAAATCCTGGAATTTACATCTAATTCTACTGATGGATTCCTTCAACAGAAATTCAAACTTTAACTTAAAATGAACACATCTGTTGTCTATTTTGTGGACATTAAATGAATTATATAACAACTTGGAACACCATGCTTATGGAAACTCAGAGTTTAATGAAGAAAGCATCAGTTTTCACATATTAATGTGGAAATAAGAGAATTTTAAAATAAATATTGGGCTACAGTGGTTTGATGGTTTGCTACTTAACACAAGTAAACAACTTTGTTCATTATAAAAGTTGGCTCAGTTTTCTAAAAATCCCATATTTGGTTTTCTGAGGACCAAATCATTCAAATGCAGGAATTGCAGACAAATTTTACATGTAGGAATGAGAAAAAGAAGGAACAGAAAGAGACCTCAAAATATTCTTCCTTCATCCACTGCTCCATGGTTTGACTTTCGTTGCCCCTTACCTCCTCTATTACTGTGTATTGTCCTAGTCATCTTTGTTATAAGCATAATCCCTGAGATTGTGCATCCCTGCCCTAGAAAGAATAGTGCAGCATTCACTGGGGTAGCTCTCCCAAGCCATCATTCATTACTATGAAACCAAAGGACTGCAGAGTAATGCATGGGAAGGTTGTATACCAAAAGAAAGCCTTTCCCACAAATAAGTATATTTTAATTTCTGTTGAATCTTCTAACAAAATCTTCTTTAATGGGCTAAAGTAACTTTGCTATCAGTAGGTGATAGTTATCAGTCTTCCAATTATAATTTTTTTTTTTTTTGGCTTGTCAGTGAGGGAATAAGGGCACACAACTTTAAAAAGTTTTTTTCTTTTTTTTTTTTTAAGCCTTTTTTTTTTTTTTTTTTGAGTCCTGACTCATGGAATGGCAATATTATATCTCCGCTTTTGTGTTTATATAAAGAAATTTTTTTTAAAAAAAAAAGGCAGCTTGCCAGGTTTTTTTTTTTATAAAGGAAGTTTTAAGTATTTGTAAAGTTACTCCTGTATTCTAAAATTGTTCAGTCACCCTTACAGACTCCTGTACATTCCCTGTGACTTCTAGTTTTCCTTGATCTGTAATGTGGGACTGCAAGATGGGAAGGAACAACGACGACTTCTAGAGGATTTAGCAGAGTGACTAGTACACTCTAGTTCCTAGAGAACATCAGCTCCCATCACAAGGAAAGGGCAATTTCAAGCCATTCTTCACAGTATTTTCTCTGAAAACTCAACCTAATGTAAAACAATCACTAGTTTAAAAAAAGGACTTTTATTTCTCTCCCTCTCCTCCATCAGGCTTCTTTTCCGCAATGCATACACTATAAATTAGAGTGTAATCTAGTAACACATTTGTAATTTATAAGACTATCTGTCTCATTCCTCTTTCCTATCAATCATTCCTTAAAAAAAAAAAAAAGCCACAACCTGAAAATGATCTCAAAAGTTGTGAGCCTGTTGTTATTCTGGGTCAATACTGACACATATCACACCTCTGCTGGCATTGCTGGTGGAAAGTTGCTTGTCACTGAGATTTATTGTTGCTCTTCTCACACAACAGTTGCACCACATTTTGGGTAAAGTAATTCCCTCCACTGGCCCATAGGCTGACAGGACACACACCTGGTCCAGTTTCTTGCTTGAAGGAGAAGCTCAGAGGATGATGCAGGACCAGTTCAGACACCTCATCACAGGCCTGTAGCAAGCCTCCACTCCAACAGGCTAGGATATATTTGGAAAAGTTGTGTTGACCTGCGGAGACCAGACACCAGGCCTATGCGAGGGAAAACAAAAGAGATCAGGACCCTTAGGAAGAAGAAAATCTGTGACTCAGTGGAGATATGGAAATTGAAGTTCTTTTCTCTTCCCTGCAGTGAGCTCTTATACACTGAGCTCACGCTTTAGATGAAGACATAAAGAAGATTGTCAGTGTGTGAGATGCACATTTACAGAGCAAATCCAGAGGGCAATGGACATGAAGGAAGAATGTACCTCGTTCTGTACATGCAAATGAAGAGAAAGAGCTGAATGACTCATCAAAGCCAAGATCTCGAGGGTGAATTGTCATTCCATATCTGAGGGACTCGCAAAAGGAGGAAGCACATCACAGCCGCACGCTCTATCGTTACATACAGGCATTGACGAGAGAGCCCAGAGTTGTAGCAGATCCCTCTGTTAACACAGGGAGATTTCCACCCATCTGGCACTGATACTCACACGCCACATCCCCATCTTTTCTCAGATCGTGCTTACTCTCTGCTTCAAAAATAGGTGCCATTCTTCTGTTTGCCTTTCATGTGGACAAATTATGCTTTTATGTCCAACACAACAAAAAGATAAAATTCTAAAGCAAGACAAACTAATAAGTGGAAGGGACAACTCAGCATTCACTTTATCCTCACAAAAGCAGTGAGGCTTGCAAAAAGATTTCCTCTAAACTTGAATATCTTCAAAGGTACACATTGCTTTGTCTCCTAGTACTGGTAATGTTTAACTTCTCTCCAAAACAACTTATTGTCTTTCCTTCTCCCTCAATCCATTTCAGCCTGAAGTCCCTCTTCTAAAAAGAAAAGTTACAAACAACTGTTTTGGTCTCTCCTGTTCCCTAACATACACCAGTGAAATACTCCTGCTTTTATTCTCTGTCCTAAATTTTAAACATTGCTCTACCCGTGATCCTTATTCAAACAGAACAATTGAGAGCCAAAGTTAGCTGCTTTAGTTATGTTATGATCTGATTCCATTGTCATTCATCATCTTAGACTTTTGTAAAGCTGAACAAATTTTTATTGCTTATGTTCAAAATTGTAATGTGTTCATCACAGACAACAGGAAGACACATAGCTTTAGATGTAAGTTCTTCTATTGTCTATAGAGCAAAACAATTACAGTCCTTTAAAGGATTGTACTGAGTGGATAATGTTGAGAGCTTTTCTGTCACTTAAAGCTGGCTGGAGCCCCTGTGTGATCTCTATCAATCAGCCCAAGGATCACCTTCAGTATCCCAGCCAATGTCTTATCTCCTAACAGACTGAGCAGAGCAAACAGACACTGTTGTGTGCAGTGCTTCTTGGTGATTTGGCATAAGTTGACATAGTAGAGGTGACCTGAAGCTTCTTTGATATTGCTAAACATTTTGTTAATGTCCTTTCAAGCCCCCTTTTGTAAGGATGCCAGTGAAGACTTTCAGGGAAATTTTTTGGCTCAAATTGAGAAAGTCTGCCTTAGGGTTAAAGAAGAAAAAACCAAACCAAACCAGCTTCTAGGTACGAAAGACTAGGTATGAAATTAGGAAGTGATTGACACCTGCCACATGGGTGCAAGCATTTTGAGTCCTGCATTTGAGAAGACTGTGCTTTCTGGACAGGGCCTGCATTTGTTGGAGAGTTGAGCAGTTCCAGGAATCTTTATCTTGTTCCTACCCCTTTAGATTGAACATTTGAACTATGTCTTTTGCTGGGAGCTCCGTATCAGCCCGTACTTAATCATTCTTTTACAGTCAGTGAATCATTTTATAAGCATTTCTAAGTAATTTAAGTAATATTTCCAAATAGCTACAATTTCAGCTTCAAAGAAAAGAGACTTTGACTTTCAACGGATTGCACACTTACCTGTGCATGAGACTCTGCTTAGGATGGGCAGCTCCTGGCATAAACCTTCTGGGTGAAACGTGGTCTGACCTGGCTTGTGTAAGGATTATTACTTTCTCATTTTCTTCTTCAGTGCCATGAATAAAAACTTGTATTTCAGCAGATAACAAAGACGAAGGGCAGGCATGTTTCTAACCAGTACAGAAAAGGTAAAAGGACTTAGATGGAGCCAATAGATTGGGGTTGTGAAGGAGGTGATTGGGAAGTCCCCTTTCTGCAAGAAAGAAAACAGACTTTGCTGTTAATATTTCGCTTATGCAGCTCCATGCTAACTAGTACATTTATGTAGACAAAAGATTTTATCCAAAAATCAAATGCAGGAAAAAATCGTCTAAAATTTTTGCTTGAGTGGACCCATCCATATCTGAGCATGAAATAAAGGAAACATTAATTACTAAGGAAATATATTTAGGTTCTTTATCCTCCAACAACTTCTGAGGCTTAATTAATGTTTTGCTGCATTTTGAGATCACCAGATGGGTAGGACTATAGAAATGCAAAGCATTTTTTTGTTATAAACACCTTCAATTTGTGGATGAGTATCAGCTCAGAGGGCTGTGAAATAAAGACATGGTCAGGTGTTTGGATAAAGGAGTGAGGTAAATGCTGGCTGGATTCTTTGATAATATAAATTATTTTGTAAATGTTCTGGTCCCACTTCAAGAGGTGGTCAGTGCAGACGTTCAGAGAGTTTAAAATACTACGCGTAAAGTACTTCAAGGTCAAAATCAGGTGACTGCTTAAAATAACATAATTGTTTAAAATAGGCCTATTTTTACTTTGGATTTTTTGGACTTCAAGATTTTTTTTTTTTCTGGCATGTATTTTTAAGGTTTTCCAACCTCAACTCTGCCATAAACTACATAAACACACAAACATAATGCATGTATATTTGTTTGTATAAATATTCACAAGTATCAAGAGAGAATTTGAATTCTGACTTAAGGAGAAGGAGGTACATGGAGGAACTTTTGATTTCCACTGGCTGGGTGTATGGGTCAAAGGAATGTTATATACTGATGTCTCATTTTTAAAGAATTATAAAATAGTTTGGCTTGGAAAGGACATTTACAGGTCATCTAGTCCAATCCCCCTGTGGTAAGCAGGCACACCTTCAACTAGATCAGGTTGCTCAGAGCCCCATCCAGCCTTGCTTTGAACGTTCCCAGGGAGGGAGGCATTTACCATCTTTCTGGGCAACCTCTTCCAGTGTTTCACCACCAGCACTGGAAAAAAATTCTTATTTACATCTTAGTCTAAATCTGTCCTCTTTTAGTTTAAAACCAATACCCATTGTCCTGTCACAAAAGGCGCTGCTAAAAACACTGTCCCCACCTTTCTTATAGTCCCCATTTAAGCACTGAGAAGCCACAATAAAGTCTCCCTGGAGCCTTCTCTTCTCCAGGATGAACCACAGCTCTCTCAGCCTGTCCTCATAAGAGAGGGGTTCCAACGCCCTGATCATTTCTGTGGCCCTCCTCTGCACCCACTCTAACAGGACCATGCCTTGTGTTATCCTGGGGGCTCCAGAAGTGGACACAGTACTCCAGGTGGGGTCTCACAAGAGCAGAGTAGAGGGGGAGAATCACCTCCTGTGATCTAATATTCACAGTTCTTTTGATGCAGCCCAGGATTTGTTTGGCTTTCTGGGCTGCAAGCACACAGTGCCAGCTCCCATCCAGCTTTTCATTCACCAGTACCCCTAATTCCTTCTCTGCAGGGCTGCTTTCAATCTCTTCATTGCTCAGCCTATACTGATAACAGGTGTTGCTCTGACCCAGGTGCAGAACCTTGCACTTGCATAAATTATGATATTTTATGTATGAAAAAAATCAGAACTATCAGGTTGGGACTGTACCACTTTCTGTTTAGGAGAAAAAAGAGTATAATAGTTACCCAGCTTATCCATGAAATGTACAAGTCTAAGTGGATAAGAAGAAATACTCTACTTTGTAGGGCCAAGTACTGATTTCTTACTTCTCCAGTGTTCGAAAATAAGGTGTCATAAAAAAGAGGAGATAAACCACTTCTAATGTGTAGACAGTGAGGAGTGGAATGGGTTATTAAGGTTACTTTTGTGAATATTCAAAAATTAACACCAGGCAATCCTTCTCCATTTTTGGTCAGGTCAACAACCTCATGCTGAAGGAACGTTCAAGGAATGCAAAATATTGTATTAATTAGCTCTATTAGAAAATGTAGACTTGGGCCTATTAAATGGTCTCCTTAATTATGGTAATGAATTGTTATGGATGTTCGACTAATGGCCTTTGTCATTTACAGAGATAGGGCATGACTGTTAGAGAAATGCCGTGAGAATTAAAGTGCATGATAGAGGCCAATTCAGAAAATGCAAATATTCCCAAACACTCTTTTCCTTCCATGAAATATTATTCAGATAAAAAGATAATCATCCCATTAGACCTCTCCAGAATATGGAATACCCCCAAACAGCCCAACACAACATTCCCCAAACCACTGACTATTGCTGTTTTCCTGTAGGTTAACCCACTTCTCCGCCCCATGTTTTTTTTAAAGCATACATTATGGAGTGAAGCACTGCAGTGGAAGCCTTATTTCAAATACCCCTCCTTAAAAATTCCCTTGCCTCTAATCCCATAAATTTAACTTTCTTTTTCCTGCTCGTCCTGCATTCAGCTCAGATGGAGTTAATTTTCACAAGAAGTTGGGAGGGGGCACGGCCAGGATAGACAACTGAACCAGCCAATTTGATGCTGTACTGATGTCACTGCCGCTACCAAAGGGTCAGGGGGAGGGTGGAGCAGGATGTGGGGTCCCTGATGAGGAGCCATCGATGCAGATTTAAGCAGTGTGTTTTATGTCACTCGTTTTAGATATTGATTCATTATTGTTATGACTGTTGTTTCTTCTCTTGCCTTGTTCTGTTAAATTCTCCTTATCTCAACCCATAGGGTTTTGCCTTTTTCTCCCTATTCTCCTTCCCATCTGCCTGGGATGGAGTGGGAGTGGGTGGGTGGGGTTGTGTGTGTGAGCTCCCACCCATGTGGTGTTCAGCTTCCAGCTGGGTCTAAACCATGACAACACTTTTTTATTTGGAGCTATTTACCCCAAACCTGTTAAGGGTTCTAAGAACTTGATAACCTGTTTTTTTGTTTTCCAAACTAAATTTAACGATAGCTAGCTATTGAAACACAGATTGGACAGCTGAAAGTATGCCAGTTGTAGTGTTCTCACAAGGAGAAATAAGCAACCTCATTTTATCACGTCAGCTGATGGGTACCTGCTTAACTGAGAGATCCTTCTTTTGGTTACACCTCTCAGGTGGATATATGAGTAATTCTCTTCTGTTTCCCATTATACTACTTATTGTACTAGAAGTGTAAGTACTAGTAAGAGAAATACAATTCCTTATCTACCTTTCCTCTGCCAGTTATGCTCTCCATTCTTGGCACTGATTTTAGCTGTGAAGATCTCTCAAAGCCTGCCCACACCATGTGTAAAATGGAGCTTCCACTTATGTTAGTTTGCTGGGTCTCCAGGTATCAGCAGCTGTATAGAGAGAGGCAAAGAGTTATAGCATACATGTATATTTAGACAACATAAACATGCAGCATAGATACTTGGGGAGTTATTTGATATTGGTACCTATAACAATTTATTGAGACAATTGGAAAAGTCCTTTTGTTACAGAAAATGGAACTGGCATAGGCACTGAACAGAAGGCTATGAGCAATGTTGCAAAGACTGGAAGTGAATGCTCATGACTATTAAATTAAATATAAACCCACTCCTTATTTTCAGGGAGACAGGATTCAATCCTGGAACTTTTAATTGACTATGATAAGAAGTAAATAACTCTGTCAATCCATAATATATATTATGTTAACATCTTTGCTAGCCATAGAGACATGAGACTTGAATGACCAAGACTTGTTCATTGCTCAGATTGAAAGATGTGTTCATTTTTCACTTAGTTCTTGTTTTTCTGCTTTTGTTAATACTTCATTGCAAATGCCCAAGCTCATAGAAGCTTTAGATAATTAAGTTAATCTACACCAGATTTGTTTTGGGAGTGTTTCTGATTCAACATTTGCTAACAACAGAAGTTTTCCAAGGGCACTGCTGCCTGCAGTTTAGGTCATTAATAGATTGAGGCACTGTATGATCTGTGGGAAGGCACCATTCATGTAACAGTTGCCAAGTCTGTCTTTTATTGTATAAACATGATAGTTTCTTTTCCAAGAACAGTTGGAGAAAGATGAATTCAAATGTTTTTTTTTCCCTAAGGCAATTAAAATATGGAAACAAAACATGCATTGCTCATACTTTTCTCAGGAGGAAGAAAAGAGCATGAACATGTGACAAATGTGAAAATAACTAATGTGCTGGTGGCTTTGAACTATGGTGGATAGCCCTGTGTGAGAATCTAGCTATGAAAGAATAGCTGTACGCTTAGTAGCTAGTCCCACTTCAAGCTATTTCTACTTCCTTTCATGTGTAGGTAATTTGTAACACCATGCATGCTATAAATCTCCCTCCTGTGTTTTGTTGCACTGATAACAGAGTATTTCAGTCTCTAACCATGAATTTAGCTTTCATTTATAATTATGGAACAATGCACACAGACAAAGACCTAAGAGTTTGGCATCTTGTTTGGTGATTACCTGTAATACTTACAAATGAGCTACAAAGAGGAAAGGAGAAACAAAAGAAGACATGTCTGTGCTCACACACTGAAATGAAGGCCTTGATAAATCTTTAACACCATGGTATTATAACAGCTCAAACTGGTGTAAACACCCACTGCTATAGTCAAGGGAAAACTATGTCAGATTCCTACAGCACCGTACATGGTATTTCTTTAGCAAACAGCACAAACACAGTGTTCCCCCAGGACAGCCTAAAATACTCACCCTCCATCTTCACCCTTTCTTCTCCAGTACTAAGCACCAAATACAAACAAGTGTCTATCATGCTGGAAACCAGGAAGAGCATTCACAATCCTAAGGCACTTTCATGGTTCAAACATTTATTTTCAAAGGCCTGTTTCATTTTGAAATGTTAGATGCAAACCTTTCCTTCTGGTATTGAGGAATTGCAAAATGACTTTACAGAATACTGTATGATGTCCTTAAGTCACTTAAGTGTCCCTAAGAAGAGAGACATTTCTCTTCTTTATTCAGAACTGGGAAACCATACCAAAACTCCCAAAGCTTTTTGATAATCTAACCCAGAGTTTCTTAATACTCTGAGCACCCTTGAATTTAATCCTAGAATTAGGAATACATCACGTAGCATTTCAAAATGAGGATGTTTTTCAATTCAGATTCTTAGTTAAGCAATGGAAAATTAAGATTCATCCTTAGTTAAAATTAATTTTCAGTAAGCTTTACATGAGTATGACCATGTTATATTTTGTGCCTCAGTTTGTTGTCTGAGAAACCAAAAGTGTATTCTACCCTTACATATCTGTTTTAAATAGTTTCATGGAGATAATGTAATATTGCATTAGATGCACTATTGCAGGAGTGAAGACATTGCTGACTGGATTTGTATATGGTGTACAGTGAAAAATACATAAATATACTTATAAGGAAACACTATTATTGTGCATTACTATATATGAAAAGATAGAGATATTTCATAGAATTTGCAGAGGAGACTGGAAAAATATTACATTTGTCATTGAAATAGTAATTCATTGAAATATGTTCATTATAGACTGCTGAATCTCGACTACAATTTGAAACAGAAGTGAACATGTTGGATCACTGCAGAATCCTGCCTATGAGCTCTAAAAACTTGCATGCACCCTAGAGACAATCGAGTCACTCCACCCACCAGTTAGACTATTTCACCTCTCCTCAAATTGACTTTTTTCCTTTTCTTCCCTGGATTTCCATGATTTATTATTCTGGGATATTTTTCCAGAAAAACTTAGTCTCAGCTGGGAATCCCAGGACTTCTAACATCTGTGTCTCAGGGAAGTTGGTTTGATTTAAAAATACTTCAGTCTGGGAAGATCTGAGGACACAAGCTGGTAAACTTCTCCATTGAGAGTCCCTAAATCTTTTCCAGTGTATCACAGATAATTTGTTTTCAAATAATCAGAATGGGCTGATTTAAAAAAAAAAAAAAAATATTTTTAATAGCATATTTCCTTTCCATAGGAAAAAAAAAATTATTTCAAGATGATAAGAAAGCAAATTTCAAAACTACTGAATCCTTTGTAAAAGAAAAATTACTTTTCTCTTCCCAACATTAATAAAATGTCACCTTTTAAATTACCTAAATTCACAGAAAACTAATGCAAAAACTGAGTTTCTAAAAGTTAATTTTGGCTGTTCTTCAGTCTTGTTTTATAATTTTCTAGTGTGTGCTAGTGACAGACAATGCACAGTAGCTTAATTATTATCTTCTGCTATGTGAGCATGCTGTGAAAAAAAAGATTATGGGGAACAGGAGAAGGAGGAGATAAAATATCCTGACACAAATTAGTATTTACCACACATTTTGAAATCAGTCTGCTGCTGCCCCTATTTCTTCAACTCTTTAGATGCAGTATGCCAGTGAGCTCATCAATATTATTTCCTCAGCAGAATGTAGAACTGCTTTGTGGTGTTTTTTGGCTTTTTTTTTTTCCCCCATTTAACATCTTTCCCAAAAATGAACAGACATCTAAGGATGATGCAAACATTCACTCCATCAGCTCTGGGCTCTGTAAGAATCTGACTCTAACTGATTTCTGAAGAAACACTATTTGTCCACTTATGATGAGCATATTTTTCAAGTTAGGATCCCAGGCTTTTCTGTCTAGTAGACAGATGACAGCTACAGTTTAATCAAACTGACAAAGCAAATAAGAATGTGTTCATTATTTAACACACAGTATGTAAATTGTCCCTCTATTTTATGCTTCTATTCAGTTTCTCAAGAAAATTACTGGGTGGATATGCTGTAGGAAGATATTAAAACGTGAATACCATTTAATAAATATAAAGGACTATAGATTTTAGTTTTAATTAAAGTACTAGTGGAAACTGTTTTGGAAATATGGTTGTTAATTTCTATCTCTGTAAAATCTGTGAACAATGTTATGAAGGAATCCCTAAGACTCTGTCAGAAACTATTGCAATAGGAAATGTCCAACAATAATTTCCCATGAGTGCTTTGGGAAAGCTGATGTAAAGAAAAACTCTGTAATCCATGTTTTGTGTTTTGCACAGAAGACTAGTAAGAGAAACTTGGATGAAGAAATACCAAGTAATCAATATGGTAGGTAATACAGAGTTGGAAATGGTGTCATCTTTTCTTATAACAATAGTAGAGAAGAACATGCATTGAAAAAGAAATAAGAGACATGAAAAGTAATGAAATATCAATACTATTTCACTCTACATTCAATTTTTCTTGTGCAAGTCCTTGCTCTGAGAGATTCACAGAAGCCAAGACTTTACTAGGGTTCAGCAGAGGCTGGACATTTAAAATGCAAAACAAAACAAGAAAAAAAACAACCCACCAAATGGGGTAAGAAATGCTGTTTCTCAGACATAATGTAAGTTGTAAGAAGCATATTAATTTCTGAATCTATTATACTCATCTTCTGAAAGATTGTTTGCATTTAGTATCACTCACGTTGCCTTTGGGGTGAGACGGTGCACACGTACCTTGCAGTGTGGTGCAGGGCAGTGGTTCAGTTTTCACTTTAAAATTCTCTTTGTATGAAAGGAGGATCACCTTTTTGCAAAACTTTTGTTCTGTTGACAACAGCATGTCAGCGAGGAACCAGTTGTTCTGACATAGCTCAAACAAAAGTTAGCAAAAAAACCCACTAGTTGTTATGCCAGTGCAAACTGATCTTCTGCCAAGCTTGCTGCAATATAGATCAACTGAGAAATTCAAGCTTGCCTTTGGGAAAAGGACCTTTAAAGGTTGGAATTTTTGATTTAACTTTCTCCATCTCTTAGTCAGAAGAATGAATTCTCAATACAATAAAACAGTAATAGGCTAAATCTTTTATTTAAATTATACTTCATTATAGGAAGCAAGTCAGGTGGGTTTTTTTGTGGTTTTGGTTTTTTTTTTTTTTTTCCCCCCTCCAGGTTTTTTTTTTTGGTCATGCTCATCCTTCTTGGGCTAATTTACCAAACCAGTAAGTGTTTTCAGCTGCTATTGAAAGATTTAATAATGAAGAGCATATAACTTCCCACTGAATCAATATTGAGCCCTGCTTGAGGCCATTTTCAGTCATCATTGGTTTAATTGCTCTCATTTTAATATTATTAACAAATGGTTTCATTATATTGTTATATGAGAAGTGATGTAATGTTACCAGTGTCTTCCTGTAGAATATGTGTTTTTTCCCTATAAATATTTTAAAATTTTGCCTTTAAAGACATTGAAGAATTATCTTTGAATACAAACGTAGAAGAATTATGGAACAGGAAGACAAAATACAAGCAATTTAGCCTGTTTACAAATTACATGTTAAACACTGAAGAATTACTTTCATTTTTCTCCATCCCACCTAAAAGCAGGAAATATGTCTAGCAGCAGCAGAGTTCTTCCAAATAGGTGTAATTTGAAGGTGAGTTCAATTCATTTTTCAAAAATTAAACAGTCATTTTTATTATTTGGTCAAGAGAGACTGTATCCTTTCCTCTCTTTTGAATAAAGTTATTATCAAAAGGAGGAGTCTGGGGGAGATATTCTTTTGCCTTTAAAACTAAGGTCAGCATGAAATAAAGTGTCACTCCAACTGTGTGTATGGTTCAAATGAAATCCACTGAACTGTGTCTCAAGAAAATTCAGGTCTCGTCTCATATCTGGAAGATTGTCTCAGTAAAACAAACAAGACCTGGAATTATGAAGCAATGTAGGCTATATGGACATGAAGATAGTATGGAGGGAAGATTATTTCAGAATATGCCTCCATAAAGTCCTTTTGTCCCCAGCCTATTGCTGCTTGACTCCTGGACTGCTGCCCCACTCCTTTTGTGGAAGATATCAAAGGGTGCAAGTTATCTGGTATCTTTTTTTTTTCTTTTAAGTATCATGCTTTTAAAGCTGAAGATCTACTAATTTGTTTCATAACTTCCCCTATGCCATAGGTCAGTTAATTTCCTGCAGCATCTTTGCTTATTTCACCATTACTTATCTTACATTTCCTTAGCAAACATTTTTGGACTGATTCTTTCACCATTATTAACACTGAGAAATACTTCCCTATGCAGTGTTTGCTACCAGTTACTCCAGTCTTTTATTATTTTGTCTTTGAGCTCTTGCTCTGACTCCTAGAATACTACAAGAACAAAAAGTGCAGAAGGAAGTAAAGAATGAAAAAAAGCACACCATTCTCTTGCTTGTATAGTGAGGCTTCTGCAAACAATAAATAAAGTATTCCTGACAAAGAAGAGTTCTCCTTTTGGTCTATTAGGGACTTGATTCTCCTCCACTGAAATCTAAAGCCTAAACTCCCAGAGATTATGAGGGAAGCAGAATGCTATCCCCTAATCAGAGAAATCATATTTTGTACTTTTATTGTTGTGGCAATGTAAAACCAGATATGTCCCCTTCTCTGTACTTCCATTATAAACTGAAACCTAAACTGAAACCTTTGGGGTTTAAAGCAAGACAAAACAAAGATGATCAAAAGTCTTTTCTAGTTCCAAAAGGTAGAATCTATATCAAATTACATTATTTAGAAATGGTTCTATCTTTGATCAAAAAGATGTTAGTTAAAGCAAGCCTGCTGGGGATACTGTAGGGTATGCCTAATGAGATTCCATCACCTTGCATAATTTATTTCAAGACAATGTTGCAGCTCCCATTTTCATAGACAACAGTCCTATATCCTTCTCTTGTTTCATTTTACTAAGGTAAAGAAACCTTTTTTGTTACACTCAATCTCCCCAGTCAACCTAAAAAATAGGCAAGGTGGATTGAGACAATCCAATGGTTCTGCTTGGCAAAAAGAAGAATGTCTTGTGTCCCTCTTATCCCCTCATTCCTTTCCCAGATGACACTAGAGACCGTGCTGGAAGGGGCCAGAAAAAGCACCTTGGAGTTTCAGAAGTAGCTTGGGGTTTTTTTTCTGTCCTTTTGAACTAAGTAGCCCTCTTTCCCATGCCTCCCTGCAAGAAACTTGACTTACAAAACACGCCTGCAGTAATTAAACTTGTACAATTACAATGCAGACACAGGAGAAACTCACATTTTGAGGGAGCAAAATTGCAAAATGGACATTTTGTGCTTATGTGTATTCATCACAATGTAAATTGTACAACATAACATCAAGGGCCAAAAATAAACCTATACCAAAATACATGCCTTCAAAAATATATGTTTAAATGAAGTAGCTCTATTTGAAGTACTTCTCAGACATATCTTTTTCAGATTGCAGACCAATGAAATATTTTAAATAATACTCTAGAAACACCCTATTACTCATTGTAAGACAAAATATTTCATGTTTTCCTTTCTCTTTCCATCTAAATTTTACTTTTTTTATTTTTCTATGGCCAGCCTCAGGGGGAAAAAAAAAAAAAGAGAAATATCCTATTCTTTATTTATAACTAACATTCTTTGTGTGTGTATGTGGACATGAATTTGAGTACTTGCATTTGCACATACAAGCAAGTGTGTGAAGCTGCTGGTTCTTTAGATAATATTTTCCTGTAAGGGCCTTACCAGAGTTTCTTATCTTGATCTTTATGGAGAATATGTTATCACCTACATCCATTTGTCTTTTTCACAGGTACATAATATTAGTTCCAAAACTCCTTTGTGATTATTTCATAGATTTTTATTCTGTTCTGCCATTTTTAGCAAATGTCATTCCAGGTAAGAGAGGAATTTCCTACATCAGTTCATCATGCACAACTTCGTAAAATTAAAAAGTTAAATGCGTTCCTTACTTTATGGCATGACAGAAGTACTGAATTGTCCCTTTGTATCTTTCCACAAATTCATTCTTTATTACTGAACAAACTTAAAATATAAGGTTTGTGTGACCTGTGGAAACTCCAATAGCCTCCATTCAGCCTTTTGCATTCTTTAAAGGTTTCAGAAGGTGTAGCAAGTATCTGAGATCGTCTGCTAAAAAGGAAAATGATATTTGTTTGCTTTTTCTTTTATTTGTTTAAATAATCTATCATCTAATTAATTGTGAATTTATATACATGACTGAAACACAAAGCTGATTTCTTACTACTTTTTAAAGATATCACCTTGTAATGTTTGGAATTTAAGCACATGTGTCTGGAAACAACTATGATGGGTTTGTTAAAGGCTGTAATACAGCATCATATTTACAGCAATGGTCTAGTAATTGAGGCTTTATTCAGCAAAGCACTTTTGCATGGCCTTGAATTGTCATTTATTTTATATGGCCTAGAGGCTTGCTTTTTGTATCAGAATGGTGTAAAATAGCTTTAGCCAAGTAAGACTACAAACAGGTTAAATTAGAATTGATTTTTAAACACAAATTGGGATCTTGAAAACACATTATTTCTGTTTGAAAGCGTTCACATTTGTTTCCCATAGAGAAAGAATTTTGAAAATGTGTGTCATAAGACTCTCATGTATGTTAACAGTTGCAAGGTAAATGAAACAAAATTAAGAACAACTAAACTGTGATCAGGAAAAGAAAAGCTATTAGAATGAATATTGCTCATTTTTAAAAGATTTAAATGTTTCAGGTAAGTGCAAACCCTATTTTGCCTTGCTGGAAAGAAGGTTAGCATTTGTACTGAGTCATGTATATAGCCTATTTTATGGATTACAATTCCTCTACCACATGAGTTAAATCATAAATGCGTAAGAGAGGATAATTTTTTTATAGATGGAGGATGAGATTCTAAATGGTTCCTGTCTTTGGCATAATAGATAGCACAGTTAAAATTTCCCCCCAAAATCAGCACATTCTGAAGGCAGACAATTCGATAAAACTCTACTTGCACAGTAATTCAAAAGAGTTCCTTTCTTTTCCTCAGTAGTGGAACAAATGTTAATGAAGCAAGCACAAGTTTGATCAAAGTTGTCCTGAACTTTTAATAACTTTTTAATACCCCTAAATCAAAATAGGTTTGCCATAATTTGTATCAGAAGCAGACTAAGATTTTTTTTCTGATACAAACTGTCTGATTTTTTGCAACAGCACATATTTGTGCTATACAACGTGAAGACTTCATTGTGAGTTAACATATTTTAGAATTATCCTGTGAAGGATTACCTTGGCTTACTATTGGTAGCAGTTTATAGAGTATTTCACCTCAGGCTGAACTGCTGCTCTCAGAAATGTCCCTGCAGAGGCAGGAGAAACCTAAGGAGCACCGATGAGGTCAGTGGACAGAGAAGGATGTCCAAGGCAGGAACTGCCTGGTGGTGGCCCTAAATTCCCTGATGGCTGGCTGGCATGGTGCTGGCACTCAGGGCATGTGAGCTGCTGGGGGACCAGCCAGGAGCTCATAGATCTTCAGAAGAGACTAAAAGAACTACTGCTCCTCACTACATGGAGGGGATATGTTGCCTACAGCTGCATAAAGGGATTAAATTCTACATGAAGGGATTAAACTCCTGCAAGGAATAAATGATACAAATATTTTTTTCAACAGTGCTGACAATACTTGTACGGGTAAGGACTGGTTTTGACGGATTTAAGCTGGAAGTTAGAAAAAAAAATCCCAGCAACTGTCTTCCAATTAAAAATAGAGTGAGAAAATTAAGATAACTGCTTTTAAATACAGTTGTTTAAATTTCTGAATTAGGGTGTGTGTTCTTCAGGATTGCAGGTGAACTGAACTGAATGGTGAAATATATCTCTCCTCTGTTCACTTGCCATGTTGGCTGTGTCTCTGTTGCTGACTAAATCTCAGTGAATGGAGCTATGTTACATGACTGCAGTCTGGCGCGTGGTGAGGGAAAGCTTTCATGTAAGATGCTGATTCTATAACTGAGCAAAAGGAGTAATCCAGAATGTGATAATACATCACATGAAGCATGTACATGTGTATCAGCTGAGCTATAGTAACTGCTAGTGCACAGTGCCAAATATACATATATATGCATTGTCCACAACACATGGAAGAAAATACACCATGACTTTAACTGTAATTTTAAGACTAAACCTAGGAAAACTAATTCAGCCCTGCCATTGGTTGAGAATGCACACAGTGTTATGCAGCCCAGGCAATGTAGGATATGAGGAGTGACTGTGGGAACTGGAGCTGTTTAGTCTGAAAACAAGGAGGCTGATGGGGAAACATCACACTCTATAACTTTCTGAATGTATGTTGTAGAAAGATAGGCAATAGTCTCTTCTCACAACAAATAACTAGTGATAGAACAAGAGGGAATGGCCTCAAGATGCTTCATGGGAGGTTTAGATGGGACATTAGAAAGCACATTTTCAGTGAAAGGGTTGTCAGGCATTGGAACATGATGCCCAGTGAGGTGGTTGAGTCACCATCCCTGGATGTGTTTAAAAGCTGTGCAGATGTGGTGCCTGTGGATATGGCTTAGGGGTGGATTTGGCAGAGTAGGGTTAATGGCTGGACTCAGTGATCTTAAAGGTCTTTTCCAATCAAAGTTATTCTATGAATCTATACAAATTTTATATCCTTTTTTTCCCTGAAAACATGCCAGAACCCAGAACCCTTATCTAAATTATTAGTGAAAAAAAAAAAAAATGTCGAACATTGTAAACTCCTTCTATCATTCTCTTTCACCACATATATATGAGGAACATATAAATAGCTAAGAAATATTTCAAAGTAGATATAAAATATCTATATTTGTATATATTAGCATCACAGAACTGGACTCTTCCATCTGCTAAGCTACTAATGAAAAAAAGCAGATAAGGTATCTTGGGGTTGGCATGCCTTTCTTCAGGGATAGTTACAAGAAAGAAGTCCTGCTATAGAATGAAGCAGCAGCACAAGGTATCCCCATGTTTTTCAGAAAGAGAAGGAAATAGAGCACCACTGATACAACCTTACTGCTGAGAAACTCTCATTAGAAGTGTTCAAGGACAGTTCTCACATACTAATATGTAAACCATCCTTATTTTCTGCAACTTAACAAAATAAAAAATGTTATTCTGAAATCTCCTTTTAATACCAGCTGGGAGGGTGTGTGTGTGAAGGGTCAATGTATGTTCTGCTTGCTGTTACGCTGTAACACGAGTGTTACACAGTCTCTACCTGTTAGCCTGTGACTTGGTGACACAAAGCATTCTTTTGGCTGCTCCTTTGGAACAATTACAGTGCTTTGAATTCTTGAAAGCTTGTTAAGAATAGCAGAAAATCAATGAGCTTTTGTATTATTCCTCACAGCTGTGGCAGTGTGCTCTAGGTAAGACTAAGCAGTGGCATGTGGCACATACAGAAGTTGTTGAACTGATGCTACACAAATTCTATCAAACTTGACCTTACATTTTATTTTAGCAGGGTGTTGATATCTAGCATTTGTTCTAATTATAGCAAAGAATTACTTAAGTTCAGAATTTATGTAAAAAAGTTAGTAGCTAGATAAATCTGATCCAAAAGTAACCAATTAGACTACTGAATATTGTATTATTAAAAACCAAACAAACCACACAAACAAACCAACCAACACAGAACAAACCACACAAATACAACACCCTGAAATCAGAGTGAAGCAGTGTTAATACAGAAGTTTTGTTTAAGGACATAAGACAATATCAGATTGTATAGCTGATACTGTGTGTTTAACAAGCCGTGAGGATTCCTCTGGTTCTTCTGTTGCAATGGGCCCAAATGTGTCTTTGGATTAGATGATCTCTAGGGTCCCTTCCACTCTGAGCCATTCTATGATTCTAAATCAGCTTTTTGTATCTCACACTAAAGCCTCTGTAAACCTTTTCGGGAGTTATGCTGAGCATTGATCTGCAGCCATTGGAAAGGAATTAATGTTAACATCTGAACATAAACTTCCAAATAATTTTTCAAGGCTTTCCAAAATTTTTTTATTTTCTCAGTATTTTTTGAAGTAAGGCTTGAAAAGGGCAACTAATAATTTAAAGAATTACTTGTACAACTCTATTTGTCCCAGACTGTGTTAGTTCTGTACAGATTTGCTGCATGGCATTTTTTTTTTTTTTTTCCAGGATACACAAGGATTGCAGCACTGTAAAAAGAAAAGGGTGCAACTAAAAAACATTCTGTGCTGAAGATAGCCAGTTACAGTCTTTCTTCTGTGGCTGAACATTTCCCTACTCCTCATACTCTCATCTCTAGAGTAGAAAGTAACAGGAGGAAGACCTCTGCATCCTTTGCAATGGGTTCAGGAAAGGGCTCATGTTTTGATGGCAGCCTAGATTTAAAAATTTAAAACTTACAACTCTGACAGAATGTTGTAAGTTTTCTAGACCTTAGAAATTCTAGCTTTTGCAGATTTTTAGTATCACATGACAACTTTCTCAAATTTTAACTTTCATCATCATAAAGAGTGACATTGATATTTAACCATTTTTATTATGGCAAATATAAGTCATATAAAGGCTGAAACAGAAGGTATGAAGAAAATTTTAAAGTACATTGCTTAATTAGTCTAATTTACTCCCCCTTGTAGAAGTGTTTCCAAGAATGAGATATGCACATTTCTGTAGAAAAAATCCACAACTGACCACAGTGAGCCAGTTCATGCCCAGAATAAACTGATTAAGACTGGGTTGTATGAGGAATGACTTTGTCTCATGCTGTCTATCTTCTTTAATGTACGTAAAAATCAAAGCTAAACAGGGCAAACATAAAAGCAGCCTAGACCCTTGGCATTAAAATCGTCTGCAGAGACAGATTGTGTAATGTAGGGTTTATTGAATCCCTGCAGCTTTCCTACAAAGCTCACTGTGCAGGACGCATGTACAATATCCTGGTGTAATTTAAATGAAAATGTCGACTAGTCCTAAAAGCTCCATTAGGTGGTCTAAACTGAACAGGCAGCCATTTGCCGTGTCCTCAACACCTGCTACTTAAAACAAGGAAGACTGTCACCATAGGTTACCAAAAGGTATTGTGTATCAATGGTGAAATGATGAAATTATAAGGATTCCTATTTGTCAGAGCTGAATGTTACAAAACATCTTTTAACAGAGAGTTAAAGCACAAAAGTCCTGCAGCACAAAGCATCTTTTTTTCAGCATAAAAGGACTGTGAAATAAATATAAATACATGTCAGCTGAAATGAACACTTTGTTCCTGAGTTATGATTTGCACTTTCCAGAAAACCATCCCACTTCTGTGAGCTGTAAAGTCTCCAGGTTGGGAAAGCTGTGGAAGGTAGACAAGGCTGTCAAACAGACCTGTCTTTCTGAGAGAAATACGTTTCACTGAGCTGAACTGCCAGTCTACTGAGTATCCTGATCTCCCACCGAAATGTGGAGGTACTCATCACCTCACAGGAGCTCACTTACACATGGTCTTTAAAGT
Source organism: Merops nubicus (assembly GCF_000691845.1). Lineage (NCBI taxonomy): Eukaryota > Metazoa > Chordata > Aves > Coraciiformes > Meropidae > Merops > Merops nubicus. Next base: position 51,278 of record NW_008607523.1, on the reverse strand, counting down.
TTTTATACTGGACAGCTGTCACCCAATTTATAACAATTCATCCATATTCAGCAAGGCATTTTTCCAGCGTATGCTGATGTCCCTTGACAATTTAACATATGCTTCTGTGCTTTGTTGAACATGGTTGGACTTAAGCATTTTCCTTAATGCCTGACTGAATAGGTAACTCTTGTTGAAAGCTGATTGCTTTGCTGGGCTGGAGTTTGAGTAGTGAGACGTGAATGCTTTAAGATTTCCAGTACTGAGGCATGAAGTCTAGCTCTGTGGTCGTCAAAGGTTTTTCCATACACTCTACAGCAATTATACTTCTCTGATTTAATATTTGATGAAGGTACTTTTCTAAATTATATGATTCTCAGTCCATCACATCAATATAGGTGTTGTTCTTAAAGTACAATGCACTAGATGCAAAGAGTCACTTTTACCCATTACTTGGCTTTGTTCATCCATGAAGTTTCCTAGAAATGTTAATTATCTGAAAATTAATTTAAAAACTAGTAACAAAAATTGCAAAGGATATGGAAGCTGTGTAACAATCCTATTGCTTTATGTAGAGATAATTCTGTGGATCTTTTGGAAAGAACCTCGAACCTTGTTTCCCAAACATCCTCTGAATTTACTCTAACAGAGCTTTGAAAACCAGGAACTTTATTAAGACTCACAATCACTTACTTTTCACAATAACCCACTCACATAAAATAAAAATGGAGAAGTGGGAGGAGATGAAGAGATTGTAGCTGGAACTTATATAATGTTAAACTCATGTTTTTAATATTAAAATCGGTGCAATCACCGGACAATAACAGCTTACCCTAAAGCCTCGTCTTAATTGTAACTTGAAATGGAAAGGAAACAACCTAACAGGCTTGCCACAAAGAAGTCTAACAGTATCCTGGCCTGTGTTAAGAGGAGCATTGCTAGCAGGTCAGAGGAGGTGATCCTTCCCATCTAGTCAGCACTGGTGAGGTCATATCTGGGGTGATATGTCCAGTGATGGGGTCCTCAGCATAAAAGAGAGACACATATACCGGAGACAGTCCAACAAAGGGACTGCCACTAAGATGATTAAGGGTCTGGACCATATCTCCTGTGAGGGAAGGCTGAGACAGATGAGACTGTTAAGCCTACAGAAAACATCTCAAGGGGGAACTTATTAATCTATATAAATATCTGAAAGGAGGGTGCAAAGAAGATGTTCTCAGTGGTGTCTAGTGACAGGACCAAAGACAATGGTCACAAACTGAAACACAGTAGGTTCCCTATGAACATCAGGAACCTCTTTTTCACTGTAAGAGCGATTAATATTGGCACAGGGTGCACAGGGAAGTTGTGGAGTTTCCATTTTCAACAATATTCAAAAGCTGTCTCTGAACACAGTCCTGAGCAACTGGCTCTAGGTGCCTCTGCTTGAACAAGGGGGTTAGACTAGATGAATTCTAGATGTCCCTTCCAATCTCAATCATTCCCTGATTCTGTGATAACAAGATTTTGAGCATAGCAGTGTAATGAGTAGTAAATTTTTAAGGATGCTGTGGGCCAGGGAAGTGTTCAGTGTGCTCTGTCATGACAGAACTGTAGCATGCCAGACCTGTAGCATGCCAGACATGACACATTCATAAGTGCTGAATATTTAGAAGAGCATTTCTCCTGTAGTGGAACTTTGGAGGAAAGCCACAGCATTTTCCTTCCTTCAACATGTGACTTGTTACTGCTTTAAAAGATGAAACTAATTTTGGTTTAAGTTATCAAACTATCCTCTTCTAAAAGACTCAGAAAGATCCTGTGTATATAAAGATGGATGAATAAGAAGACATATGAATGGAAAAGAGCTGATTAAGTTTAGGGGATAAATATCTCACATGATAAAAATTCTCATATACCCTCGCTAAGTAAAGGCATTGTACTTAGTTCACTAAGCTAACTCTGAAATACATTAAAATATCCTTTCTGAAAATAATATAAAAGGGATAAAACTCAATAGGAAAAAGGGACATGTCATTTTATCAGAAAGACTTTCACAGCCAAAGGGTAATAAAATACTTAGACTCTATATGTAATTGCAACTATTGCTTAGTGAAAGGAAACTTCAGAGTTCAACACTAATTTTGATGCGGTTGTGGCAATACACTGAAGCTGATTAAATATTAAACATATGGTATAAATATTTACTTATCTTTAAAAAGTTAGTCTTTTAATCATGAGTATAGAGAACATATTTTCCCCAAAAATGCAAACTACAGTTAAATACAATTATCTTTTCCTCTATTTTATTTAGTTAGACTTTGAATTCAGATCTTCAGCTCAGTGAATCTAAATGAGTTTTAGGGACTTAGAAAGTATTGCAGGCCAAGGAGAAGCTACTGCACCGAGTGTAAAATTTTATCACTGCAAAATTAAAAACCACAAATGTCTTTTGTGATATGTCTCATATGATGATGAACAAGCTCATAGTTAAGGATAATAAATTTCTTTTCCTCTTACTGATGCAAATTCCTCTGTTGATCTCAAATAGAAGAATTAAAGGCTTTCATTAAGTCTGAGTGAGTCAAATTGGAACCAGACATTTCAAACTTATGGATTTAGGATATTTGTGTTGATAGGTCTCCTTGATATTCTAATTTAAACATTATATAAGATTTTTCATATTAATCTACAAATTAGAATGAAAACTGAGAGCAGTGCATTTCAACTATCTGCCAAAGAAATACATTATTTCTTACCTTTGATTAGTGAAACTTCTTGAAAAGCAAGTGAATAACAAGAAATATGCTTACAGCTTGTGAATACCTGTGAATACCAGATTACTGAAATGCTACCAGCCAGCAGCCATCATCATTGCATTGCTCTCAGGAAGAGCCTGGTCCATTCCCTCCCACTCGGTGCTGCCTGGAGGAGAATGTAGGGGAAGAACATATAGTTTTCAGGGGTAGGGATGGGAGAGATACACACATGACAGTCATTGTCTTCATCAAAGCGCACAACATTGTAACCAATGCAAAAGTAATAATTCCTCTGTTTGGTTGACATTAGACTTAAGCCAACACTGTGTCCCCTTTTCTTGATTTGACATAACTAACAATATTGAACTGCTCATCAAACCAGTAGTATTTAATTTCCTTGTTTCCAAAACAGTCAGTATGACCACAGGATACCAAGGAAGATGCAGAGTCCATTAGAAACTTGCACATGAAATAATCAAATTGCCTTAAATTAGAATTACTTTAAACTTACTTCTTGATATTATTTCTTCACAGCTGGACAAACTACAAGGTTGTATACAGTGAATTGCTGTGACTGGGTTTTGTAGTAGTATGTGGTGAAACATGACTGCCTTTCATAACATTTTTATTTATATAAAGTAACCTTAACTTTCATGGCCTCTATGCCTGTTAAGAGGAAAAGCTGAACATCATTTTGGTATAGAAGAAAAGTTTAAAGAAGATCTTTCTACGTGTTAAGCTAATGAAAGAATGGAAAAATTACAATCAGCCTTAGTAGGGCATTTTCCAGAACAAGTTAGACAAATGTTCATCATAGATGGCCATATAAAGATCATAGTAAAACAGTGAAATAGTGTTTTGCCAATTACATGGCCCAGCATGAAGGATAAGGCCATCAGCAGAAAACATACAGGCCAGACTTTACCATCTAATTCCAACAAATACAGGAAGGACCTGATACAATGGACAACAGGAGAAACAAACAGACCAGTATACTCACTCATAGTAGATGATGCAACAAAGGAAGGAGTAAGCCAACCTAGGAATTCAGCAATGGGGGAAGGAATAAGCCAAGTCAAAAGTCCAGTTCAAATCATGTAAAAGTCACTATAGTAACTGCCCAATTAAAACGTTGTCACATACATCACTCTTGTCCTGTCCAGCTCTCAATCCTGTCCCACCACCACTGGGAGCTCTGATTGTAATGGAATCAGTAATCCTTCCATCAACAAGGCAAGCCTACACATCACACACTCCCTCTGCAAGAAGAACCAGCTCTTACACTGTTAGCTTCAAAGCCAGGGCACCTGGTGTTAACTTCCTAATTGGTTTTCACCCAAAGTTGGCCAGGCCTTGAGAAAAAATCAAGAGGGACGTTTCTCCTGCTATTGGAGAATCCTCTTCCTGGTTGTGGGAATCACCCATATGTCAACTTTGATTCAGGGCTTGGGGTTTAGACCCCAGCACTTCAAATAATTTTTGTCGTGAACTGTCTTCCCATTTTATAGTCCAGGTGAGGCTTTTGCTCTTGGGTAGCCATCCTTCATCAAAGAACCCTGTACATGAAATGCTGAAAATATTCATTAGAATTTACAAATTCAGTGCTCTCTAAAAACTCTTGAACTCCAGCCTTCCACAGAAAGTAACCTGAGGAGTTTTACTTACTGCAGAAAAAAAAAGTAAGGTGTTCCCAGCTACTTTGAGCAACTTCCTGTAGACAAGCAGGAAGACAGTAAAATTTATTTGACAGGTTACTGTAATGCAAGTTATAATAAAAATTTTATTAAATTTAAGCTTCATAATAACTTGGTGCCCACTGAAACAATGAAGCCATAGTACTTAATAGGAACTATGAAAATGGAAAGGGAAAATTACATTTTAAGATACAGCAGAAAGATATCCAGATAACAAAGGAAAAAAATAGAATTAATTTTTGAAAGTGTAGTTCACTAGTGGAGATTTTCCACATGACTACATATATATTACTGAACTAATAATAATAGCACTGTTATTGAGGAAGAATGTAAGAGTTTTATCTGTGTAAAAATTTAATTCTGAAAAATGACTTTACACTTAGGCACAGGAAATTCATCACCTTATTTCTCTTACCCTACATTCAATAGTGTGTGAAGAGTATGAACATGCACACAAGCTGAGTGCTTCAACTAAATACAGGCTTCCTTTGATTCTCTAGGTGAAAAGAGAAATGTCCTCATTCTTGAGGTGAAAAAGAAAATTTCCCCATTAAAAAAAAAAAAAAAAAGTACAAACCCTCCTTGTTCCATGAAATATTTTTATAACACTCAGCTCATCACCATTGTGCTTATTCTGAAAATTTGTCATTAGTGGTTATTCAAATGATTTGAGAGGAGACTTCCAAGTCAAAACTCAGGTCCATAATTGCCAAATTCCACCCCACAATTAAGACCTTCTCAACTCTTTTCCTTGGATATTAATTTAAAGAAAACATCTGTATAATATCAGAAATGGACTCTAGTGATGCACCATCTATCATGCATTTAAGTAGATGTACTAGGAGTGATGACAGTCATACCTGTCTGACATGGATTAATAACAATAAGCTGATATATGATGAAGATCTTATTTTCTTGCTAAGCTGATCAGTGAGAACATAGACACTGAGGGAATGAGAGTTCTCTGGAGCTGCCTGTCTCTAATGATCAGTAAAGAGTAGAAGTGGCTGCACGCTGAGATGGACAGGAAAACAGTAGTTTTGGACTGGAGACAGAGAGAAAGTACAGCTGTGTTGCTGGCTGAAAAAAAAAAATAAAAAAATAAGGAAAAGAGGGGTTTGCATGGGTAGCTGTGTATAGTCCAAACAATCGCCCTTTGAACAGTCTCAGCTCTGAGTACAAATGAAAAGTGTTCAGAGTTCACTCAAGCTCATTTTTGTGCATTATATTTTTATATGTATTATATTGCTCAGGACCCTGTTCCAATTTTCTGAAGAAGCTTCTCTGTATTTTGTGTTCTCTATATTTACCTTTCTGTATTTATTTTTCAATATCATAGTTCCATCTTGTAAACTGAGCCTCTAGTTTTGAGTTGTGCTGTTGACCCCATTGATGGTATAAAAATAAGGACTAAGAAACAAAGATTGAATTCCTGTGATATTTTCTGTTAAATATATCAGGTTTTGTGAGTAATGTTTAATTAATATGCATGTGTGTTTTGCTGATTCATTCTTTCAGCTATCTAAAGTTAGATAGCTACAATGTCCCATGCTTTGTAATGGCTGTGAACTACCACGCTCTCAGATCTGAGTGGCTAATGTAGTAATACGACTGATTTTTATATTCCTTGCAGGTGGGAGCCTCTATTGTAAAAACTTTTTCATTCCCCTCTTTTACTAGTAAGAATATACTCCCTTATACAACTCCCAGAGAAGTTGACTTCAATTTACTAAAGGCTTTGGCATCACACCCTGAAAGCTATGAACAAATCAATGTGCAGAATATTAACCTGTCACAATGCAGAAATGTGTTTTCTTGCACTGTCTTCTAAAGAGAGTTTTTATCAGGAATCTCTTTCCATCTGTGAACTATAAGTCAAATTCAGCTGAAAAATGGCACACTCAGAGGTGTGAAAATTTCCTGTGAAATGTAGAAAAAAGGGCCAACTGGTAGCCATTAGGATGTCAGAACTCAGAGAGAACTATTTTTCCGTTATGAGAGAGCAAGGCAACTCTGCAGAGATAAATCTGTGCTGGAACCATTGGCAAATCTGGTGGGTGGCAGAGTGTTCATGGGAAAAAGAAGGTATTTTGAGCTCTAGTAGCTTTGATAGAAGCAGCTGTGCTCTGATAAAACATGTCTTCCCGCAGAGTAGATAAAATGCTTGATAAGGAATGTGGATAATGTTGTATGGCAGATAGCAAGACTAGGGATGGTTTGGTACTGCTTCCATCAAACAAATTTAGTCTGTTTGCCTCAACCATGCTGCTTTGTTCCTGCAGCATGAGAAATCATTAAGTCCCTTGTGATAAACAAGGAAAGAAAGGAGTCGGGGGGAAGAAAAGGGAGGGGAGTGTTGTGGTTTGAGGCTGGGAATGGGGGCGTGACCTTCCAGCAACTGGGAGGACCCCGGGTGGGGGTGAAACCATTGTATTCCCTCCCCTTCTCACACACACTCTGATAAGAGGCAGGGAGTGGTTTCTTGTTTCACTCCTGCCTTGGAGCTCGGAGAGGAAAGTTCTCCTTTCACTCCGTGGGACCCTGGAACCATTTCTGAGGGTTTTGTATATTTTATCTTTTGTATTATTCCCCTGATCTTTATATATATTATTTTCCTTACTTCCCTTTTTTTCGTTTTCTGTTCCTTGTTGAACAATATACTTCATTTTTTTTAAAAGTGTCTCTCTCTCTCTCGAGGGGGTGGGGGAGAGGCGAGTACATAGTTCTGTTCCGTGTGGGTCCTGCCCTGAACCCCTTTTTACACGGAACCAGGACAGGGGGGAAAAGGAAAAGATGAATACTTTTTCAGTATTTGCTAGGCTTGCCACTTTGAAAATCCAGAGAACAAAAAAAGTAAATCACCAGTTTACACAGGTGTTTGATGTTGAATTGATATAGATCCAAGAAACTTCTTCCACCTCCGAGTGCACTGAGGTAGTGAGGAAGAAAAGGGGTGCATGCTCGTTGACAATTTCTTTTGCTCTGCATTGCTCAGATCTCAAGGGGAAAATTTTGATTTAACTTTTGTTTGTGTTACGGAGCACCATTGAAAGTCATAATTTCCCTTGAAGGACAATGCAGCAATGACAAAGCCATGCTTTCCCAGTCATCTAATACCTGACACTGGTAAATGAAGCGACTGCCTATGTTGTTACAGAAACCATGTAGTTCTAGTGCAGCAATGCTTAATTTGCTCTCTGGGCTGCATGCAACAGTTGCCAGCTAGAGGTTTTCTAAGAACGGTGAAAAAGATGGCACTATTGTTAGAAAAATGTCGTGAGGAGTGTAAATGAGCAGTGTCCCATAGCTTAATGTTCCCTAGCATTTTAGGGCATTTTTGGCAGAATATCAGATCTTGAAGCATCTTGTTAAAGTCTTTCCAGATATGCTCTTGTGGAATACCTACATATTCCTCTTGAAGATCACACCAAAAGGAGAGGCCTATGAAATAGCTCAGGAAAAAGCTTTGGGCAAAAGTAGCAAATGAAGATATGACCTACATTTTCCATGTGAGGCTATATGGTGAAGTTACCACATGTTCTAGTGTACTCATCACTGAGCATCTTTAAGTGACACACTGACAAGGTGGATAAAATGTGCAGAATTGCTTGTTTCATGATCTATAGAAACGCCACTTCAATAAATCAGGTCATTTAAATGTGTATTTAGCTAGACAGATTCAAATGACCCTTGTTTGCCTTAAGCATGTATAAGCTGTATTATGTTTGTGAAGCTATATTAAACATACAGAGTTGTACTCAGTACAGTGCTATAAAACAAGCCATTTATTTTATTGATCCCTATTTCAATAATAGTTATGTGTATGCCTAGCAAGACAGTAAACACAGCTACAAAAGATAGTAAAAGATGTTAGTTTCAGTAATTTCATTTTATTATTTCATGTTTTAAGCAAAAAAAACTTATATTGATAACAATAATTAAAATATTAGGATAATAAATGCAATAATATAGTGGGACTACTATTATGCCTTACCAGTACCTAATAATCTCACCTACCTAAGAGCTGTGAAAATTATCACAGCCCAAAATGTAGCTAAAACACAGTGGTGCTAATAAGCATCTTTCCACTTCAGTGCAAAGAGTTGTACTTCTCTACTTGCCTTTGAGTGTGTTACAAAGTGTGATGTAAGGGTTTTACTCTTAGCCTCGTCCAACCACTGTGATAAACATGTAGCAGCTATATCATTCTTCTGCTTTGATCCCTGATGTCTGATTTACACTGCTGAAATCAAATTCTTGCAACAAGCTTCAGAGAAGTTGCGAGTAATTCTTCTAATCATTTTCAGGAAATAAATGATTAAGTGGCAAAGGATCCTTTCCCTTATTGTGGAATTCATGCCAACAACTTATCCTATAACACTATGTCCAGTCCATAATGTTTAACCTCGTTGGTTGAACTCTAATACAATAAGAGGAATATGTTAGAAATGGCACATAAAAATCTGTGGACTGTGTAACTACTCTGTCAAGGCGACAGAAAATCTTTTGAAATCTAAAATGACAGAAGTTTGATACAATGAAGATTTATATTCATAAAGGATTCTTATGGAAAATGGACAACTGGAGTGGATCACTATATTGTATCACAGTAAGGGAGACTAAGCAAGTATTGTTTTGACTTTTCCAGTGATTCTTTGAATTAACAAGATAGTAGCTTTCCTTTTGCTGTCATTTTAGATAATGTCTGAAAAAGTAATGTACAATGGAACATTAAATTATTGTCACAGATAGGTTGCACCACTTGTTCTATAGTAAGTGAAAATCTGTTTGAAAATACATGGGCAAAATAAACAGCAAAACAGCAGGACTGGACTTCTGTTGGAGTACTATAGCATATGGTTAATATAAAATATTTCACATTTGCATTAGATGTAGAGTGAGCATCTTTCTTGGACAGAAATACAAAAATATTTTACTTTAAGGCATATTTAGGGAACTGCCAGTGCTTTAATTTAAGTATTTTCTACTTCTTATAACTGGAAAATGTTACATCTTGTAGCTGAAATGGTTAGAATATATAAATAAGTTAGAAGACCACTACATTTCCATGTATTTAAAGATAGAAATGGAAATACAGATATAGGAAATATAGAACAGAAAGACAGATATAGAAAACGTTGAAAAATATGGCTTATCTAACATTCAGGATCAAATGATGATTTATAAAAAGTGCATTATAATGCATTTAGCAGGGTATGTGCCAGACTTAGCCAGAAGTAGGGAATAATTAATGTTAAAAATATCATTGTATTTATTAGCTGCAAATAATTGCACATCAAAGCTAGGTTCATCCTTTGATATACACTTGATACATTTCAAATATCTCTAACACAGTTCCAGTGTTGTCTTGAAAAAAAATAAGGAAGCCAAATTCCTCTCTCAAATATGTCTTAATGAGTAACTTTTTAGTATTTCCTTGGAACGAAGCAAAACCATAAGCAAAGAAAAATGTCTATCATATTCCTGACAACGCACAGGCTTAACACAACCCAGATACTTCAATTTACTTACTAGTAAATCTTGTAAAACTATGGTCCTTAGTTTGTTGTCACAGTACAACAGTTCATATGAATGACAATACTATGGTATAGATGCTTGTGCAGCAGCTGCTATATTGCTTTCTGCATTTTCATATCAAATCTTGAAGATCAGATTAATTCTTAGATGTATTAAAACTATTGTGACCAGCTCCATTTCAGTATTTTTCATAAGGTTTATGGCAAATATTGCTTTTAACATCTATATAGTTTATCCATTAAATCTAGAAAATATCAATGCTATGCTTTCTGTGGCTTTAAGCTGATAGAATTTTAACTTTGTATATTTTCTATTGCTATGACTGTGTGTAAGAAAGCAGTATGACTATTTAAAAGTATTTAATACAAGACAGCCTCAGTTTGGCGTCAAGGCTACCTTTACCTCTTATATAAACAGAAACACTACTACCCAAATGCTAGTCTCTCTAAAACCTTTATTAATCTATGATAATTGTATTGCTATAATAATTTTTATTCTTCATAAAAACAAGAAAATAAGAATATACAGGGAAGTTGCAGTTACCATGTAGATATAGTAGAATTATTCTAGAAAACAAAATATAATAAAAAATATTTCTTGCATTTAAAAAAAAAAAAAAATTAACATAGCTTCCAAAAGGAATTTAGGACCTTTTATTCTTGCAGCTGTGGAACACCTTCAAATGAAGCACAGACAATGGCAACTATTGGTTTGCTCATTTATTAATGTTCTTTTCTTTAAATGTTCTTCCTCAGATGGCATTTCCCAGGTTCAGATAATGTATTTGAATAGGCAAAGCCTTATATAGAAGTTTCAGCTTGCAAATTGCAATTTGAGTTTTGTATTTTTTTAATTAAAATGCTAGATTTCTTCGGGCAGAGTTCTATGCTTTAAACAGACTTTGTTAATGGTTGCTAAGCTTGATTTCTTCTCAGTGGTTTCAGAGATTCATCATATCTTTTGTTATGAAACAAAAGATGATTCCTTAAAATAAAAATGTGTCAACCTAATTATATCAATATTATTCTACACTTTAGCCAGCATGCATATAGATATATGATCCTTAAAGTTAAACAAATTGCAGCAACTAAAAGATTTCAGTAGGTAGTAAAATCAGATTTTTAATTTTAGTGTGAACTATGAAGATTTAGAATTTTACAGCTTTGGAAATGAAATAAGACATCTTAATTATCTTAGCTGTTTCACATGCAGAGTGATTTACATATCACCTCCTATCCATCAGCCTGGGGTTTCCTTTCACTTAATTAAATTGCCAGAAACAGAGCACATCATGTATGCTGTACTCTATTACCTTCATAAACAGCCTTCTTCTGTATATATAAGGATTAACATAACACCACCATGTAAACAAATGACGGGGCTGTCATCCTCTACATCGGTGATCAGCTGGAGGTCATGGATCTTGGCTTGGGGATGGATGAGGAGCTGACTTAGAGCTTACAGGTCAGGGTTAAAGGGAAAGCAGGGGAAGATGATACCAAAATACAGGCCTGCTACAGGCCACCTGACCAAGAAGACTGGGTGGATGAAGCCTTTTACAGACAGACAGGAGCAACAAACCCTGGTCCTCATGGGAGATTTCAATCACCCCGATATCTGTTGGAAGGACAGTAGAGCAGAACATGAGCAATGCAGGAACTTCCTGGAATGCTTTGAGAACAATTTCCTTCTCCAAGTGGTAGAGGAAGCAATGATGAAAAGTGCTATGCTGAACCTTGTTCTTACCAACATGGAGAGGCTGGTGGGTAATGTGAAGCTCAGGGTAAACCTTGGTTGCAGTGACTACGAAATGGTGGAATTCAAGATCCTTAGGCAACAAGTTGGATGCACAGCAAACTCCCTACCTTGGACATCAGGAGAGTAGACTGTGACCTCTTCAGGGATCTACTTGGTAGAGTATCATGGGATAAAGCCCTGGAGGGAAGACGAGCCCAAGAAAGCTAGTCAATATTGAAGGATGACCTCCTCTAAGCATCCAAAATAAAGAGGAAAGCAGACAAGAATACCAGGAGGCCTGCATGGATGAACAAGGAGCTCCTGGACACAAAAAGAGTCTACAGAGAGTGGAAGCAAGGACAGGTGGCCTGGGAGGAATACAAAGAAATTGTCTGAGCAGCCAGGGATCAGTTTAGGAAAGCTGAAGCCCAAGAGAGAATTAAATCTGGCCAGGAACATCAAGGGTAACAAGAAAAACTTCTACAGGTGCATCAGTGATAAAAGGAAGGCTAGGGAAGATGTAAACCCTCTCTGGAAGGAAACAGGAAGAGCTGGTCATGAGGAATGACCATCCCCACAATCCCACCCCCAAAAGAAAAGGTATGGGTACTCAAAAAGTTCTTTGCCTCAGTCGCCACTGGCAAGAGCTCTAACCACACCACCCACATTGCAGAAGGCAAAGGCAAGGACTAGGACAAGGAAGATCTGCCCAGTGTAAGATCAGTTTTGAGATCATCTAAAGAACCTGAAGGTGTACAAGTCTGTGGGACCTAACGAGATCCATTCACAGGTCCTGAGGGAATTGGTAGATAAAGTTGCTAAGCTGCTTTCTATCATACTTGAAAAGTCATGGCAGTCCAGTGAAATTCTCACCAACTGGAAAAGGGGAAACCTAACCCCCATTTTTAAATAGGGGAAAAAAGAAGACCCGGGCAGCTACAGGAACAGACAGTCAGTCTCACCTCTGTCCCTGGCAAGATCATAGAGCATATCCTTCTGAAGGTTCTGTTAAGGCACATGGAAATGAGGAGGTGATTGATGGCAACTAACATGGTTCACCAAGGACAGGTCATGCCTGACAAATACGGTGGCCTTTTACAGTGGAGTTGCAGTGTCAGTGCATAAGGGAAGAATGACTGACATCATCTGCTTGGAGTTGTGTAAAAGGTTTGACACTGTCCCACAGGACATCCTGGTCTCTAAATTAGAGAAACATGGATTTGCTGGATGGACCACTTGGTGGATAACAGTGTGTGGTTGCACTCAAAGAGTTGTGATCAACAGCTCAATGTTCAAGGGAAGACCAGTGATGAGCAGTGTTCCTCAGGGATCAGTACTAGGCCTGGTGCTCTTTAACATCTTTGTTGATGACATAGACAGTGGGATTGAGTGCACCCTGAGCAAGTTTGTGGATGACAACAAGTTGTGTAGTATGGTCAGTGTGTTGGGGGGAATGGATGCCATGCAGATGGACCTGGACAAGATTGAGAGGTGGGCTCATGCCAATCTCATGAAGTTCAACAAGGCCAGGTGCAAGGTGCTGCACCTGGGTCAGGGAAATTCCAAGCAAAAATACAAAATATGAAAAAAAAAAAAAAAAAAAGAAAGAAAAGAATATATACCATGCTTTATTCTCCATTACTTTCTTATAGTATGAAAATTTGACACAGAGTTATAAAATAAAATTATATAATGTTGCAAGCTGAAAAGGATGGTCAGGAAATTCTTGTTTCCAAAGATTGGGGAATCTTTAAGCTACAGTTGATAACTTTTACCTTGCAAGTTTTAAGTGTGTTCCAAATAAGGGATTCTGATGTTTACCATTCTCTTACTGTACCTGTTTCCTCAGATTTTTTGATGTAAAATAAAATGGTAAGAGTAATGGAGTGTGATTCTATGCCCCTCTGTAATTCAGGGAAACAGACATCAAAAGCAGGACAGTCACTTGGGCCACCAGCTCTGACCTTTGCACATTCTTCTTGTTTGTAGCTTTAAAATATGAAATATTTACCTAGACTTTACTATTGCACATGAAAAATAAATAATAGATGTTGTACTGAACTGGATTTTTGGGCACTAAATTTATGATTATACAGAAATTTGCATTACAGTTACAGATAGAAGCATGTTGTAGACAATCAAAACCATCTGCAAAGTACTTACTGTTTGGGAAATGTATTAATTCTCTTTCTAAAATATTTCGGTGGTGTATTCTGATCTTTCTTAAGCTTCCCAAAAGCTACTGAAGCAGGCAAGGAAAGCCAAAGTTCTCATGAAATCTGAATTTTGCTTTTGTTATATGTGATGTAGGAATGGAAGTCAATCTATGGGTAAAGTGGTATCTTCCAGTCCAGCATCCCTCCTAGCATATTTAAAGAGCTGAGATCTTCGACGTGCTGTACAAAACATATGCTCTAATTATTTTCCTCAAGCAAGTTATGCAGACATCAGGATTTATTAATACTTCCCTTGCGCAGGAATCAAACTGCCTGGTCACTGTTAGGTGTGATGGAGCCCTGCTGTCCTGGAGACAGCTGAGCACCTGCCTGCGGGTGGAAAGTAGTGCATGAATTCCTTGTTTTCCTTTGCTTGCGCACACAGCTTTTGCTTTACCTAATAAACTGTCTTTATCTCAACACATGGAGCCTTCTCATTTTTACCCTTCTGATTCTCTCACCCACCCCACTGGGGAGTGAGCGAGTGACTGTGTGATGCTCAATTGCAAGCTGGGGTTAAACCACAGCAGGAGGGGTGGTGGAAGGTTTTTTTAGATTTGGTCTTATTTCTCATTCTCCCATTCCATTTAATTGAGAATAAATTAAATTAATTTTCCCAACTCAAGTCTGTTTTACCCATGACAATAATTTGTAAGTGATCTCCCTATCTTTATCTCGACCCACAAGCAGCTTTTTGTCATATTTTTCTGCTGCTGCCATGCTCAGAAGAGAGTGATTTCAGTGTTTTTCCCCATTATACAAGATTAACTCAGGAGAGAATTAGGTTCACTGTTTTTTTTTTATTTTAAAATCCAAGTTATCATTCATATGTTATCTCCACTCCACAGCCAAATATTACTATTCTTCCTTGAACTTTATAAAATAATGATTCAGACATCTAGGTTAATATGACTACAGCAGAGAGAAAATTAGAAATGCAAAGTAAAAAAGTGATAGAAATTGGCTAGGTAGGTTTATCTCAGGAGAATAGAAACTTAAATGAAAGGTCCATGTTATAGTGACATCAAAGAAAGTGTCTCCTTGTTTGACAGGTGAAAATTATCAAGCCCTTTATTGATAATATCAGGACTGGTTTAGTTCCAGACTTTAGTGTTATCAGATCATTTCACCGCCTTCACTACATTCCCTAGGCTGACAAAAAGGTTGACTTTTTGTACCTTTCATCTCTCCAACTCACACTTTATCGTAACTTCCTCTGCTATGAAAATGTGAGAGAAAAAAAAAAAAAAAATTCAAGATAGTTTGGTGCTGAAATAATGAAAAAACAAAACTATAGCCCTGTTGGTGTGGTACATTGACAATTCAGTTTGCTACCCAACCAGCCAGAAAAAAATAACCTACAACTAGACAAAATCTAACTTTTTTGCTTTTCAAAGTGAGCTCTTACTAAAAAATATATCTATATAGCTGCTTTTCTGAAACTCTGCTAAGATGCTCACTATGTGAAATAAAATCTTGGAAACTTGTGCTGTTTCTTTTCCTTACTTCAGACTGCTCTGAAGAGCAAGCTAAGCTGTCCACTCAAAAATGCAAATTTCCTATTAAAATATTATTCCTGGATGCACAGTTGTGCTTGAAGTGATCTCAGGTATCTGACCAAATAGAAGATAATACCCGCTTTTTCGATAACCAGAATGAAGTTTTCTAGCTGTATGAATGTATATATTTTTGAAACAGTATTTGGAGGTAATCTAAGTAGGTCCCCCAAACAAATACGTTACTTTACTACTTAAATAAATGCTAAAAACAGAGAGGAAGCAAGCTTTGGGAATTAATATGCAGACAAGAATAGGACTATCCTTGAATTGCAAGTAAAATATATGGAATTTGGTACACCTTAATCAGGGAGCCTGAACACTGTGGTGTATAGAATTTGATCCTGCAATTTCAGTACAAAAAAAATTTGCATGGCTGTTTGAAAAACACACAGGAAAAGTGTCTAAGTTACTAGATCTGTTTGACTTCAAATTCAACAATACACAAAAGAATCAGGAGCACCTGAAGAGTTTATTTCCTTCATGAATACAATGTTTATTCTTCTCCAAGTGAACAACTCTCATTTATTTTAATATACAGGAATTCAGGTTGATTTCCTGTATGCTGCTCTTTTGCAGACTGCGTGTCCCAGTAGGAAGGACAAGGGCATTAGCAGTATACACACAGCAAAGACTTTACCATCCCCTTACAAAGCATATAGGAAAGATATGCCAAGATAAAGCCAAGTTAGAAATTCAGGGAGCAAAGTCATGGAGGAAGGAATAAGCCAGGTCATCAGTCCAATTCTAATCACATAGTAATTGCCAAGGAAAAACATCATTACATATATAGCTTCGTTCTGTCTTGGTCTTGATCTTGTCCCACCATCACTGGAAACTCTACTTGTAGTGGACAGTCAGGGAGCTCTTCCACTAACCACAAAAAAACAAATTTAAAACAAAACAAAACAAAACAAAACACCACCACGCAAAAAACCTCAAACACCCCACCCCCCAATACACCCACTACATAAACAAACATCCCCCACTCAGTGCAAGCAGAGCCAGCTTTTTTATTATTAACTCCAGAGGCAGGACAGTTGATGTTAATTCTAAAGGCAGGACACCTAGTGGTGAGTTCCTAATCGATTTTCACCCAAGGTTGGCCAAATCTTGAAAGAAAACCAAGAGGAAGGCCCCTCTTGCCTGGTTGTGGGCATCATCCACATACCAACTCTCATTCGGGGCTTAGGGTTTAGGCCCCAGCACTTCATCTGCCAAAGAGGGAAGAGAAGAGGGAAGGACTTTTTGTGGTGCAGCAGGTAGGTATGACTTGGCTATATCCCTTGTGAACCCCTCGATTTCTGTGTTACTATCAAGGTTAGCTGCTCAGAGCAGTTGAGATGAGTCTATTGCTCCTGTTAGCTTCGCGGGTCAAACTCAAAATTCGCACTACTGTGCAGAGGGTTGTTGGCTTTCCCAGATTTTATGGCAACCCATTTAAGAGTCAGTGCCTGTGGGACTGAAACAACAGCTATAGCTTCTCAGTGCTGTGCTCAGTACTTCAGACTGCATGTGCATTATTCTTTATCCTTTCCCCTACTCTTTTCTTTTCTTTTCTTTTCTTTCCTTTCCTTTCCTTTCCTTTCCGTTCCTTTCCTTTCCTTTCCTTTCCGTTCCTTTCCTTTCCTTTCCTTTCCGTTCCTTTCCTTTCCTTTCCTTTCCGTTCCTTTCCTTTCCTTTCCTTTCCGTTCCTTTCCTTTCCTTTCCTTTCCGTTCCTTTCCTTTCCTTTCCTTTCCGTTCCTTTCCTTTCCTTTCCTTTCCGTTCCTTTCCTTTCCTTTCCTTTCCGTTCCTTTCCTTTCCTTTCCTTTCCGTTCCTTTCCTTTCCTTTCCTTTCCGTTCCTTTCCTTTCCTTTCCTTTCCGTTCCTTTCCTTTCCTTTCCTTTCCGTTCCTTTCCTTTCCTTTCCTTTCCGTTCCTTTCCTTTCCTTTCCTTTCCGTTCCTTTCCTTTCCTTTCCTTTCCTTTTCTTTTCTTTTCTTTTCTTTCTTTTCTCCTTTCGACTCTGGTGTGCCTTTCATTAGGATTTCTATTTAACGCCCTAGGAAAGGCTTATGCATTTATAAAGAGCAGATAATAGATGCATACACTTCAATGTTTGCCATCTTGGCTTTCCTTTAATGTAATTCATTATTCTGCAAATATACGGTACATAGTGCTGCCAAGTTAATTTGTATAATAATAATGAGCTATTAATTAACATCCAAGAACACATGTTTCTTCCAACAATTTGTGATAATAAAGTAATTAATGAAATTCAAAATTCTATTCTACACAGGAAGTCTGACTCTGATATTTGGAACATTGAAACCATTTTTTTGTCTGTCAATACGACCGATAAACTCCAACATTAATCTGTTAAAAAGGGGGAAAAGCACTATACCCATATAGACAAACCTGAAGAATTGTTGTGCTTTATTCTCAGAACAGTTATATTGCATCTTTTTGTTTATATCAAAAAAGTCATATTACTGAAAAAATGTTTCCAGCAATCAAAATGACATTAGTATGCAATTTCATATTCACTGGAAAAAAATCCATTTTTTCCTTATCTAAACAAAATTCTCATAATTTTCTGACTCCTTGTACTACTATATCATGATCTTTAAGGTCTTCGAAATCCCAGAGACAGAACTTGTGAGGGATGTGCATTGCCTGATAGCTGTACACTTTGCTGCTTTTTGGGACACTCTGGGAAAACTGTGTATTATGGTGGTGGTATGTATTAAAGGTTAAAAGTAACACTTGCTATCTTCATTGCTCAACCTGATCTGAACCTGAACTGTCTCAATGGTACCACCTACCTTTCTAGCAATAACAGTCTGAATGGAGAGGAGCTACATGTGGCTTAAAATGAGTATAATAAAAAATTCTGCTCAAAATCTGTGACGAGCCCATGAAGCTTATACAAAAATTGTGTATAATTTCGCAGATATTTCTATTAAGTTCAATGGAGATAGGACTGAACTTTCTGATGGAGAGCTCCTTTTGAGCTTTGTTACATTTCCGATTTGCAGAGTACTTAACATATTTCAAAAGCTAAATAAATTCTCGCTCTAGTACTCAACAAAGTACCAGAACAGAATTGCCTGTATTTGTTGTGCGTTTGGCAATTAATCCACCCCATATGAATCACAATATATGATAGGAGTTGTACCTATATATATATACCTAAAAAGCAAACCCCAAACCGGTCTCCATGACAAGTTTTATTAAAATAACCCAGTTTTTAATCAGTCACAGAGGATTTTTTCAACATTTGAAATTCTCAGAAAGAAATAATAAAAACATCCATGTGATATTTGTACTAATTTTTCCAAATTTTAAAAACTAAACTCTTTTGTTGTACTTTTAGGCTTATCATAAGTCAACAAAATAGTTTCTCCCCCAATTATTTATAGGAGTGGTTATTTCTCTATAAGGATATTTGTGTAAAATATATGCCTTACAAAAGCTTGAGTGAAATTATATCAAAAAGTATAGATTCAGATTACTTTGTCATCCATCTCATTTTGATATTTTTTTTCAAAATCAAGACTCACATCTTTCTGAAAAGTCAAAAAATACACCACAAGATTTCTGACCAGATGGGATAAAACAGAGCCCTAAACAAACAAACTAACGAATGTTTTTAATTGTAGTTTAAACGGAAACTAGAGGTGCAGCAAATACATAACTGTGAATCGTTCACAACTTCAAGAAAAGCATGGATTTTTTTCTTGCAGAGAGGTGTTCAATTATTTCTAGTAAATATTTTTGTCTTTCACAGAGAACAGGGAAAATATGTCCAGCCCAGAGCTCTTCTGAATGATGATTAGAAGAACATGAGTATTACATAAAATACATAACACATTTCATTCATATCTTGTCCAGTATTGGCCTTTGCCTCGTAGGTAGTCATGTTCATGAAGCCTTCTCCCACAACCAGTTTATAGGCACAGGTGTTACAGGAGATGGCTGTAGAGGTGGACCAAGGCTTCCACCTGGAGAAGAAAGAGCAGACAGGGAGTGGCAGTGACAGCTAGCACCCGCTCTGTGTTGCTTGTGCTGTTACTTCACTGATGTGAGTACGCCCACTATTTTATTTCGCCATAATATCTACAAGTGCTATCCATATATAAGATGCTGCAAAACATGAAACAAAACCTGAAAGCAGTTCTCAGTTGAAAGAAGGGAAATATGGACAGGTAGCTGGTGAAGCACAGTGAATCAGTGCTTGAGAGTGTGCCAGGGAGAGAGAGAGAGAGCAGAGCCATGGGTGTTTTCTCTAAAACCAGTCACTAAACAACTTGAAAAAACTCTTGGCACAAATATTACTTAGGAAAAATACAGTGACCACTGAAGACATTTGAGAAGGCAGACAAAACTTCTTACATGTCCTCAGCTATCCAAACTCAACAAAGAATGAAAATCCTTATTCTTGTCTTTTAACCACTGGTCTAATCTATCTTACATAAAGACCCCACGTGAACTGTGTTTGAATGCTTGATATGTTAATCCTGCATTTCTTTTTAATTTAACTAATGATGGTTGATTGCTATTAAAAGACGAATGTTAGTTTGTATATGGTATTACTTGTTACCTATTACATCAAGGTCAGTAGTGGGTTTTTTGTTGTTGTTGTTTTGTCTTTTTTTTTCATTTTCTATTAGTGATCTTCCTATTCTTTCTGTTTTAGAAAAACAGTTCACAATACATGATATTTTAGTCATTTTCTGTGAAACTCTTAGAATTGCATTGGCAGCTTCTAAGAATTCTAAGGCTGCAGGTTAGATACTTCTGGTCACATTTTACTTCTTGTAATCATGCATAGTGGATGTTTTTCCTTTTCAGAACAAAGCAATGAACCCAGAAAATCTTCTGGCTTTTGTCCATTTTTAAGAAGTTGAACTCTAAGGCCATTAGAGAAAGTTTATTGTTCATGTACTGTCACTTACATAATTTTTTTTATGTTTCAAGAAACTTATATCCTTAAACATATGCTTGATCTAGAATGTCTGCTTTGGTAACAGGTAAAACCTGGGCCAACTAAGCACAGATTTCAGAACTTAGATTATCTTGATAGTTACTGACTTTTGATGTCTTGGTGTTTAGTTACAGAAATGCTGTTCTGTTCAATATTGTAAAAATGTGACAGTTACATGCTTCCAATAATGCTACCTGTTACCTGTCTGTTGTATACCAACAGTTATCTACCTCTCCAATCAAATTATCTATCAATATATACTGGCAAGGCAAAAACACAAATTAGTATTGGATCACCATGATTTTTGAACACGAGTTTCTGCCCTTTCACTCTTAATCATCTGATGGATTCTATCAAGTCTTGCATTAGCCTGAAGAAGTTGGGTATAAAAATCTTTGCTAGTTCTTATAGTCTTTCTTTATAGATAAGCACCAAGATAGCACTTTTAGAACAAACAGTTATTTGGCTTGTTTCATTAAGTTATAAAGGAAATACAGGATGAGTAATTCAGGTGTGGATGTCATGTTGAGATTTAAAACATCCTCCTTTGATGTAATTTTCTGCTCAAAAAAAGTGAGTTCAGGGGGGAAAAAAAGTTTCTGAAAGGTTCAAATAAAGAAGTTGGAAATTGGATTAACTAAGATGTGAATTGGTTTGCAAATAAACCTTCATAAACTCTCAGCTTTTGTGTCTGACTGAGTTTGAATAACATAAAACTTCTCCCCTGGGTGAAAACCTGTCTACTCAGAGGTTTTAATAATTACAATAACATCTTTCAGTAGATTTAATAGCCAGCTCTTTGAAATAAGCTGCTCTACTGGTCTTTTAAACAAACAATCTGAAAGTTGACAAACTGCTAAATCTAGGTTTTACTAAAATATGAAATGTTAAACTACAACACAGCAGCATAAACTCAGAAAGCAAGAAAACAGTAAGGGCAGAGAGAGACAAATGTTTCACATGATTATGTCTCAGTGTCTTTGTCCATCACATAATGGCCACACCTCTCCTCAAGGTTTCATGTCATCTCTTGGGCGGAGGGGGGAGGGCTTCATGCTTGCACATTTTTTTTAATTTTTTTTTTTTTAAAACTTACTAAAGAGACATAGCCAAAACAAAGTATTATGAATGTTCCCTTTGATAATAGATACTCCTTGTGAATTATATGTTGTCTAGATTCTTTCAAAGACTCCCATTTTTCTTATTCACTCTTCATTTGAACTGATCTTATCCCTCCCATAATACTGTAGTCTAACTACAGTGCTGATGATTCTTAGTTGCAATTCCAGCTCTGTGAAAAATGAAACAACTATATCTGTACTATAAGCTGTAATCCTTTCTATTTAAGAAAAGTACTGTTTTGTCATATTACAGATAGTTAAAAACCCTAAACGTAGAGGTAGTTGAGCCATAAATGAATATGCTGGAAAATCAAAAGTTTCTAAGATGCTATTGCACTGATGACCATATATACACAATGTAGACAGGTGCAAAACTTCAGCCAAATGTTTATTACTGTGGGAAACAATTAATTTCTGTACCAAAACAAATGCATACTGCTTCAAAATTAACTTTTTAGCACAGTGGATGAAAAGATCATGAAGATATGACCATTGATATTCTTCTGTGTAATCTTCTGGTTTCCCAATTACTAACTAAGAAGAAAGAAATTCTCTGTATTTTCCTTTTATACATTTTTGTTTTGCTTTTAGAAAATTCAGGGTTATCTAACAAGTTACTTCTCAGCATGTGATTATTTTAATTTTGTCCTTGTTTTTCTTTGCTTGTTTCTGTCACTTCATCTTATTTTCTCACTCTGCTGTTCCAAGGAGAGAGGAGGCGGGGGATGGAATGAGTGCATGAAGGTAACTCCACACGTGAACTAGAAATATGCCATAATTCAAAAAGGAAAACAGCTGAGAAAGAATAAATCTTGTTTTAATGTGCCTAAGCTTGTATTAAAAAATACAGATGTACTGTATGCATATGAAATTTTTGATTAAAATGTCTCTCACCAGTCTGTCTCTTTAATTAAATAAAACCTGCTTGGTATTAATCTAGGCATGAAGAATTTATGCCCCAAATCCAGATTAATTAAAAGCCCAGAAGCTTGAAGAACAGACTGTGTATAAATACTAAAATAAATCAATCTAAAAATAATATTTATGGATTGAGGCTGTGTATTCCAAAAATATAAATAATTCCAGGAAGTGATTTATGGTAGATTTGCTGTGGAAATACGTTGCTTATTAAGATATATTTAAACATAAAGTTAAGCCAATGTTTTGATTTGCAAATTTTCTTTTTTAAATACTTAGTTTTTAATTATAGCTCTATTGTAACACTTCCTGATGGTTAATTTCATATGAAATCATAAGAAATTTACTCTTTAGTCTGACTTACTTGTTAAAAAAGAGGCTGAAAAACATCTTCTGTAATCCTGTGGATTTGACAAAGCAATATTCAAAACCAAGAACAATGTAGCTGAAGTATCATCAATACTTTTGGTGCTATTAGTAATAAACCCTTTGTCTTTGGAAGGAAAATCTTGATTTTCACCTGGAATTGAAATCTAGGGCAGAAAATGCCCATGAAACTGTTATGAGAGCTCTTTGAAAGAAGGGAGGAGATACTAGGGTACAAACGTAGCCTTTTGTAATGCAGAGCAAACCACTAATGATAAAATGAGTAAGAAAGCAAAAAGCAGTTCAAGAGGTTTCCTGATCCTTACCCCCAGTGGCACTTCTGTGTTTTCCTTGACTGTGCCTCTAAACAGAAGTTTGCCTTGACCCTGACATTACAGCCCCTTTGCATTTGATGGGCATCTGAGCTTCAGTTTCTAAGTATAAGAATGGAGATTTGGAAAGTCTCAGTTTCAAGTGAAATTTCATCTTTGAGCCTTATACCGAAAAGCAGTAAATCAGAAGACTCTTCTCTTTCAAGGTTGGAGAGAAAGGTCAGGGTGGATGTTCCAGTCTCATTCCATCGTTAACTACAATAGCCTGAAGCTCTCATAACTCAGGAAGCTGCAGATATTATGTTCACACATTTACCTAATCCGCTAAGTAACAAGTTGACGCTAAGTGCCCGTTTGCAAGATAAATGGACTACTGTCTCCACTGATACAAAAGATATTGAATCCTCTGCCCAGAGAGCTGACTGATGGCTGCAGTGGCTGTACAATAGCAACTTCTATGCAGTTGCAAAGTAATGCAAATTATTCTTTCAATTGCCAGCACTTCTTGTGGTAACAATGGCTGCCAGTTACCACAGCTGTGAAGACAATGCATGTCTTTGCTATAGCTGTCAAATATCAGATTTAACATCTGTTTGCTAGTTCTGAAAGCGCACAGCATGGGCCACAAGGTGGTGGCTTTCCTGGGGATGGGATAGGAGTGTAAACCTTTAAGAAAGAAAGTTCACACACAGCATGAAACATGTTTTCTTGCTGAGGACACGTCTTTTTTTTTTTCAGTGTTCCTTTTCTCTCTTCATCCATAGTATTGATACTGCATGTTGGTAAAATGATATTTTGTTCCAAATAGACAGGCCTTCTCTTCAATGAGTTTTAAATGAGGAGATAAAATACCTGACCCAGGCTTTTGCAGGTTGTTTGTGGTTCAGGTAACCCACCTGATAGTCCTAATTTTTGACATCTGCACATAACAGCTGGTAATGAGTATTTGGATTCCGAAAGTCTCTAGTTTTTAATCTCTTGCATTAGACTTGTTAATAAGGATAGATGGAAAGCAGGTGTGGTAGTGGTTGAGGGGGTTATTGGAAGACATAATTGCTTCAACTATTGTTTTAATCTTTTCTATTTTTTTTCTTCTTGCACAGTTTGTCCTTCTTGCAGCTGTCAGTTGCAGCTAAGTGGGGAATGTACAGATTTTACATTTTGCTCACTATTTACAAACCTAAATGAATACATAGAGAAACTCCAGGATTTTTTTTTTTTTAATGAAAAATCTGAGCATTCAAAGTGAAGCAGCTGAGCTGAAATGTGTTAACACACGGTTTAATCCCTTCAGAACTGTGATCTAATAGTATCTAGGAGCTAGGGCTGCTTGTGTTCTGCTCCTGACTCTACTATTTACTTGCTGTGAAAGACACAGGCAAGTTGTTCTGGATCTGTCTCCACAGCACATTGCAGCATAGTGCAGAAGTTCCCAGACATAGCTGGCTACTAGAAGTCAGAGTGGTGTGGAGTGTTAATATAATTTGCAGGCAATAATGAACCACGCATCAGGCATGGTCTGCATCAACCCATTTTCAAATACTGCATGGCAGAAACAATCATTTTACACCTTGTGATGAGTACAGACTAGCAACAGCATGATTGTTAATGCCAGTACCAGGCAATGGGGTACAGTATGTGTGTATATATATATATATATATACACAGTTCATTTGATTTATTTTGACATCTCAAACTTTCATAAAGCCTATCTGAGACTAGTAATGAGTTAGTTAATCTGGGTTTGGTTATTAATGCATAGATTAAACCTGTCCTGCAATGCAAAGTATAAAGAAAATTTTTAAAAAGATAAATATAATCATGCCAAAGCTTTTTACAATAACAGGCATGCAAGCAGAAATAGTTATTCTTTTCAGAGAGCTAGCTAATGTCTTGCTATTTTCTATACAGAGGGTTGGGACCTCACAAGAGTAAATAAATATTAACAATGTACATTACAAATTAAAAAAAAAAAAAAAGACATTTCCTGGTAATGAAGCAAAAAGGAACAAATAAATAGTGAATGTATGGGTTACTTTGAAATCTCAAACTTGCTAGCAGGATAGCATAACATTAAATAATATTATAAATAATAATGAAGTGGTTTTGAAGCCATTTGTCATTTGTTTGTACATGTATTGTTTACTTCCAATATACTGAGTCAGTTACCCAACATATTTAGAAAAATTTTCTACATACCTTGTAAAACAGTGCTGCATGACACACAGCCAAAGTTATTTTAGCCCAGTATTTTACCAGATGCCTGGGGAGAAGTTTTGAAGTGGGTGACAAAAATTTGTTCTTTTCCTAGCTTCTAACAGTTCTGACTCAGGAACTTCATGGTTCAACCTTTATAATTAGTAACACCCAGTGGACAGTATTGCTGTGATTTTGTAAACTTGTTGTTAAACACTTATCCTCCACAAATGGTAACAAGTAATTTCATAGCTCACCTAAACTCTCTTTAATTTAGTCTCAAGCTATCACCTTCTAGTTGGCTTGATGTATCTTGTTTATTGCATTGGGAGAGACAATACCATGCTTCCCTGTTTGCTCACTCCATGACACTTCTGGATTTATAAAGCTTCTCCAGCTTGAAGAATCTTACTCTGCTTCACCAGAGATGTCACTTCATGCCTCTGGCTGTCCTTGCTTTCATTCTCTGAACTTTCTTCTGTTTTACCACGTCCTAAGGTGGGAAAATCATAACTGCGGGCAGAATTAATTCAGCAATATATAAAACCAAGTCATTTACATAGTTTAGGAACAAAATCAATATAGTGAGGAAGCATCTTTCTTGAGATCATATGGTTACCCTCTGTTCCTTATCTTGTGTTAACAGAAAAACAAAACAAACATCTAAAAGCTTAATATTAATATCAAATATCTTACAAGCTTATCTTGTTGTTTTGTAATAATTTTTAGTTTAACTGCTTAGTAATGGATGTTTCTTTTGCCTATTCTTATTTTCATGTCATAAACAGATAAAAGGAAGAACATAGTGTTGTAACTTCAGCAGCATGCACAAGAAACTAAGTTTGTCTTTCATTGCAAAAACAAATCCACCAATTTTTTTAGGCTCAAAGCGTGGTAAGTGTATGGGGAAAGGATGGTTCTTCACAAGTTCACCCCAGCACCTAAACTGGTCCATGAATGACAGCAATATTTCTTATGACTTCTCTTTGGAATATGAAGATTGCCCATGATCATACTGCCATTTTTGTTTTAATAAACATGTATTTACTGTGCAGCTGGGGTTATATTAAGTAACTTCCAATTCTTTGCAATATTTAATGTTATGTACATATCCACACCCCAGAGAGCAGTGTCTGGCTAGCTGTCTTTCTGAGTTTCACTTCTAATGTGTCTTCTGTAAAAGACAAAGTTGACCAGAACAACTGGTTGACTTGGAGGAGGATGATATTACTGAATATATTGGTAATGTCAAGCTAATCTTGATGGACACGGAAAGATGGTATCATTATAAACACTCTGGGAAATCTAATCATTTCATAAAGGAGTTCACAGATATTCAGTTCTTCAAAAGACTTCTCTTGCAATTCAGCTAACTAAATATAGAAATCTATTCTGAGCCAGTTACTCAAGGCTCCTTCTACAGCTTATGTAGGGGATACAGGGAAGTACACTGCAACATTCAGTTTACTAAAGTTGATGTCTCAAATATTCACAATGAGTTTTCCCCTAAGAAGTGCCTACCTATAAAGGAAGCTCCTTTCCATCCCACATTCTGCAATGGTACCCAGTAGACTTTCTACAGTTACTCAAAAGGGATTGGATCTCTGTGTCCCTATGATTATGGCTTGCTCAACATCATGAAGATGTTTTGGAGGACCATTTTCTGGTCTCAAAAATGTTTACTATGAAAATGTCACTGCAGCGATGAGAAAAGAAAGAACCGTAGTCGTTCGTCAAATGTGGGGTTTTTGGCATTTTTTATGTTCTTTGATGGCGATGTGATCAACACAACATTTGTTCAAATTACTAGTATTTTTTTTATGAGAAAATTTCATAAGTTTCTATGCATGTTTTCCCCTTCCCTTCTTCTGGTTCAATTTTACCAGCTTTTTCAATTTTTTCCACTACTTCTTTTGAAGAGGTTTGCAGGTGGTTTTCCCTTTTCCATAACTCTTTCACTTGCACCACATTGCCCAACCACACCATGCTTCCACTTTTCTGCACCTAATTGTTTTATTCCTCAGCCTGTGAAAAGCTGTTCTGAATTCTCCACAGATAATTTCCTCAAAATTAGAGTCTTTATAGTATGATATGAATTTTTTTTTTTTCAGTTAAAATTCATATCAGGCAGAGTCATGATTAATAGGATGCAAAAGGGTGCTTTTCATTTTTGGTTTATTAACCAAATTATTTTAGTTAAATCTATATAATCCCATTGATTTTTAAAAAGGGCTGCTTAGGTAGAAGTAAGCAGAATTCAGTTCAATACTTTGAGGAGCTGATATGGGAATGCAATATATGTTGAAATCTGCAGTAAGAGTGACAGCGTTGCAGAGAGCACTTCAAATACTGTCTCACTGTCACAAATGAAGTTGTGATCTCATCATTGTCATTCTCAGAGATGTTCTTAGCAAGACTATTACTACTGCAGGCAACACTAGATGCTTCTATTTATTCCTTTTGAGCATCTCACTGCCAGAGGCCAAATTATGAATTGTCCTTGTGTAGCTACACTCTGGGATAAAGAAAAAAGGTTTTCAAAGTGAAATTAATAACCATAATTTTTCTTTTCATTATATCTCTTTATGACTGGTTTTACAGTAGGAGAATATATATCCATTGTGCAGTGTAGAAAAATTAGAAAAATAATAACAACCATATTCTTCATAGTGTCCTGAGTTATTACTTTGCTTGAAAAACAAGTTTTATCATTATTTTATTCTCCCTATTACTTCTTTCATTTTCTTCACTGTTATCAGTATAAAACCAACAACAGAATGTTATTCTCTGTCCATTAACAAAATTATCAAGCAATTGTTTCATTTTTATGAAACTGTCCTTTCTTAACATTCATTTTTCATACTCGCCTTCATTATAACCAATGTTATCTGTCTGTACATATTTTTCTGTCTCACTCATCATTATGCGACCATAATCCTATAGACTTGACAGCATGTTATTCAAACATTACTCCAGTATCTTATTTTGAGTTTGATGTGTGGGAATGCAAAGAAGACATAACACCCTGAAGTTATCATAGCCTTTTGGAAATGCCCATCACTTTGATGGGAGCCAACAACTGAATCTCAAATGAAGTGAATTTTCTTGACAGGTTGCTCTTAGAATAGATCATCTGTTTTATGCTTCTACTGTCTAGAAAAGTGTATCTTGTCCCCAGCATGGAACACAAGAACTACAACTGTGGGACAGTTCTGATTATAAACATTTACAAGTACTTGAAGCCACCCATGGTCTGGTGTTCAAAGGTATAGAGCACCAATAGTTCCAATGGGGACCAAGGGTGCATGTGAAGAAGCCCCCAGGACTGATGCCATTGGTTCCTCCCTCTTTCTCCTTCTTACTTGCCCACTTGCTAGCTGTTTCTATGAAATGGAAGCTGCTGTGAGCTCCTCTACTCATTTTAGCTAAACTAAGACCTCCAGTTGATCCAGATCTGGTCATAGAAGAGTCCAGCTAGGTTTATTAACTTCACCTCCATGGTATGTACAGCAACATCCTCAAGTACCAAGAGACGAAGCATATCTTTATTAGTATTGTTACATAGATACATTCATCTATCTTTAAAGAAAACATTTTATGGAATATAACATTTTTCTAGAAATCATGTCAACTGTTCAGGCTCTTAATTGCTGCTCCAAAAAACAGGCTAGAGACTATTTTAATACCTTGTTTAACAATATGCTAATGGTACAATCAACATGTTACTGTTTAAAAGGCCTTGCTAATCAGTGCTCCAGAACATGTCTCTGTATCTCAGTACTTGTCTAATATTCCAGAAATAGTTCCCTCAGCATAACATGTAGAATTCCAATGAGTTTATACTTCCTGATTAATGTGATATTTTGTCAAGCTGTTGACTCTGTAACATTAACTTTTTAACCTTAATTGGAAAAAGAATTTCTGTGTAGCAAGGATAATCAAAGGCAAAATCAATCTTGCTTCTTATGAAGAGAATGATTCACTCTGCATTTGGTATTTTGCATTATTTAGAGGATACTTGTTTTTCCACAACTGATTCGATGAATGGTCTTTCAGAAGCGTGAGAAGGATATAGAACTTGAAAGCAGGCATTTAAATGGCACACATCTGAACGGCTCTGGATTGGTTCAAAACATTAATTTTGTATAACTATTTACTTGTATTATCTTTTTCAAAGAAAAGTAATTTCTTTAATTTGATGACATAAGTATCACAGTGCCACTGATTGTTTAAATTATTTTCTTTTCCTGTGTTACTTTAGCAGGAGTCACAATGACCCACACATGAGAATAAAGATCTTTTAAACTCATTGCAGGTGGATGCTTTAGCTAAACAGATACACCAGAGAGAGAGCAGAACAGTCCTGGAAAAACTTTAAGTGCGTATTGGAGATGAGACAATATGGTCCTGCTTACTCTGTGGTCCTGATTTTAACCATGGTTTTAGTTCTGAGAATATAGCAGAAAATTCTGTCCTTGTGTGGAACCTCCTGTGATTGATGTTTATTTTAAAATCTGTCAATATTATTTGTATCTCAAATTAAGATACTTCTAATTCTGTATTGAAAGGTCAGACTGTGGTACATCATCTTCAGAAACTCATCATTGACTGTGAAATCTAGTGTTTCAATGTCAAAAATTATTTTGAGAAGGTTATTGCTAGGTCTGTTGCAAAGTGATTTAACACAAAATTATGCATATATGTGATTCTTTTTTAACTAATATTTATATAAAACAACTTTATACAAAGCACTCTTTGGTATGGATTGACCATATTTACATCAATGATCAATTATTACTTTTCAAAGTGATTTCATTAATGAACTTTACAGTCATAAATCATATTTTAAAGCAAGTGTTTTCCCTTGTGCCAGTATTATTAAATATTTGGTGATATACTCTACATAAATATACTGTATGTTTTCATCCCTTAGCCTTCATCTGTCATTTCTTAATTGCAAATTGATGAAGAAAGAGTAAAGTGACAACTTCTATTTGGTGCAACGTAAGTGATGGATGGAAGTGACAGGGAGAATGAGGATGTTTGTTGCATGGCAGTTGACTTTTGTTTTTCGGGGTTACGTTGTTGCCTGAGGGAACATGTAACAGACCATAAGCTTTTCTCTTGCATCGACTAAATATCTGCATAAATTTTAGAGGCTGGTTATATATTATCTTGTGCCTACTAAGGAGCCATTTCTTTACAAATGCTTTCTTCATCTATGATTAAAATACACAGCTAGAAGCAAACAGAACTTAAGATGCTTGAAAATGGACTTGATGAGAAGTAGTAAACTTCTATTCTGCTACAATATCTAAGTATTTTTTTTTAGCATCAAATACATTCTGTATTTTCGATCACATCTGTTTTCCTATCTTTTTTATTTAATTTATCTAAGCAGACATTGAAAGGAAAAAAAAAAAACACTCGGAATGTTGATGGAAAAAAATGCAGAACATTTCAAAACATTTCAAAATGCAAAACATTTATTTATTATATTTGCTTATTTGAAAAAAAATAACATGGTTGTTGCTAGTCAATGAATTAATAATATACTATTTTCACTTCCTAAGGGAGTCGTAAACTGCTGTCCTCAGACCCTGATCTCTTGGAGCCTCTTCACAGGAAATTATACATATGAATGGGTTCTTCCTCTAGGAAGGCTGGGAACACTTGTTCACAAATGTAATTTTTTGTGAAATAAAATTTGGTCATATTGGGCAAGCCTTTATGGAAACAGTATTTGTAGGAACTCGCTAAAGAAATCCCTAGTCAAACTGACCATAAACCCTTATGCAGATGCCCAACCGCTTCTGTGTTCAGATGCTGAAAGAATATTTCTCAGTTTTAGCTACTGGAGACCTGTCAGAGTTAAACATCATCTTAATATTTGGAACTTTGCTATTTTCCTTATTTTTTTTCTGCCTGAAGTACCTGTTCTGAAATCTTCATGTTTGAACTTAAAATGAAGCCTGCAGTTAAAATGTTGATCTTTATGCTTAAAGCAACGAGGAAAGGTATTCTAGAGAGTAAGTGTGGCAATTAGTAAGGTAGTAATTATTTTAAAATTATCAGTTTCTGCTAGTCCTTTTGGAAATCACTAACAAGTCACAACCAAATAAAGAAACAAATGTCAGGATAAGCCAGCATGTGTCCATACAGCTGATTGCTTTGAAAGACATAGACTAGCTGCTCTTGGTGCGGGTTGGCTCTGGTGAAACTGCAGTGGAAAAGACAGCTAAGGCAGTTCTGTTCCTCTGTCTCAAACCAGAAGAAAATACATACTGAAATGTGAAACTGGTTTAACTCAGTTTCTTTGTTATTCTGCTTATCTTTGCAACATTTTGCATTCCCCATCTAGATTCCATACCTTGTAACACAACAATTCAAACTGACAAAATTGATTATAACTAGAACCTTTCTCTACCAAGTGGAGTCCTACTGGCTTCTTTGAGCAGGTGTGCTGAACAGCTGATATTTTCAATTCCTCTACCCCCCTCCAACCCCCGCCCACCTTTCCCTCCCTTTTTTTAACAGTCTTACACAACTGAGAATGAATTGTGTGGAAAATCCACTTATCTCAATGAAACTTAGGTAAAGGTAACATGCATAAATGAGTATCTGCTCTATCTCTAGGTAAAACTTGTTTTATTTCTCCATGGAGACAAACTCATAGGTATGTAAAGCAAAAGCTCTGGTCCTAAGAGGCAATACTGATGGCTTTAATATATGCAAAATGGTATGGAGGGAAATTAATATTATTATAATAAAGAGTTCTTGATCTTAATAGTCTTAACAGACTATTTGTTTCCAGAAGTTTTTGTACTAAAAATGTATTCATAAAAGGGGCTAAAAAAACATACTGGAAATGTTAGCTTGCACTTGAAAGGTATTCTTTAACCATTTTAAATTAAAAGCTTTTCCAGACTTTGGGGAAAAAAGGAAAAAAATAAAATTAGAGCAATTTACCCAAAAAAATATGAACACTGTAAGAGGAAGAACATTATTTGGCACCTGTTTTGGTTTTTTTTCTGTACATATTTTAGTTAACTAACCAAACATTTTCACTTCTTAGTTTTATTAAACATGAAAAAAAAAGTTATTCTCAAAACAGAACCTGTTACATCTTACTTTAGTTTTAAACTAATTTATCATAAATCTGGACTTCAAATTCTAAAAATCACCTCTGATACTGAGGAGAAACTTGCTGAGGGAATGAGCGTTAGGAAAGAAGAGGGACAGGGTGCTTCTCTCTCAGGATAGATGACTCGTGTGAATGTTAGGACCTTGTGCCCCAGGCTCCTCGGGGCCCAGCGTATGGCCTCATCTCCTCTACATTCAGTAGGGATCAGTGGGAATCTAACCAGGTGGTTTAAACACCCCCAGATGTCTCCAAGGGAAGGCATGATGCTGCGTCTCCCATCACATGTGAATTGCTACTGCATTTTCTCTACATTCCTCTTTTCTTTTTCTCTTTTCAGGAGAACACCACAGTATACTGGGGTTTTGTGCTAGGTTTTGGTATTGGGGAGGGGAGATACAGGGTTGGCCTCTGTGAGAAACCACTAAAAGCCTCTCCTGTGTCTAGCAGAGCCAATGATAGCCAGCTCCAGGGCAGACCCATTGCACACCAGAGATGCTGGTAGTGCCTCTGTGATATTATATTTAAGCAGGGGGGAGGGTGGAGAACTCAAACAGTGCAATTGCAGCTGGAGAGAGGAGTGAGAATATATGAGAGCAACAATTCTGCAATTACCAAGGACAGTGAAGAAGGAGGGAGAGGAGGTGCTCCAGGCATCTGAGCAGACATCCTCTTCCAGTCTGTGATGAAGGCTGTGGTGAGGCAGGTTGTTTCCCTGCAGCCCATAGTGGTTAGCAGTGGAGCAAATATCCACCTGAAGCCCACAGAGGATCTCATGCTGGAGCAGGGGGATGCCCAAAAAAGGCTGTAACCTTGTGTGAAATTCATGCTGGAGCAGGCTCCTGGCAGGACCTGTGAAGCTATGGAAAGAATAGGTTTGCTGGCAGGACTTGTGACCCCATGGAGGACCTGTGCTGGAGCAGTATGTTCCTGAAGGACTGCACCTTGTGGAAAAGGACTCCTGTTGGAGTAGTTAATGAAGAACTTTCGCCCTTAGGAAGGACTCATGCTTGAGAAATTCATGGAGAACTGTATCCCATGGGATGGACCCTACTCTGGAGCAGGGGATGAGTGTAAGGAGTCTTCCCTCTGGAGGAGAAAGGAGCAACAGAGACAATATATGATGAACTGACCTCAGCCCCACTCCCTAACTCCCATGTCTCTGGTGGGAAGGAGGTAGAGAAAATCAGAAATAAAGTTAAGCCAAGAAAGAAGGAAGGGGTGAGGGGAAGATTTTTTTTAAGATTTAGGTTTTTTTCTCTTTACTCTGATTTGTCTAGTAATAAATTAATTTTCCAAAGCTGAGTCTGTTTTGCCCATGATGGTAATTGGTGAGTATTCTCTCTCTGTCGTTATATCTGTCAATGAGCCTTTTGTTACATTTTCTATCCCTTGCTCAGCTGAGGAGGGGTATAGAGTGGCTTTGGTGAGCACCTGGCATCTAGCTAGAGTCAACTCAACAACCATAGTGATAGTAACAAAAACTGGAACCTTTGTTAAAAATACATTTGATATTTCTGCATGTAATGAACTTCTGGACAGCATTTAGGGGATTACTGTGGCAGAGAACATACATTTCCAGAATTTCTCTAACTTTCTGCAAAGATTCTTTACATAGTAATAAACAGCATTATGCAAATCACACTCACCATACTTAACTCCTGTAAAATATTTCATTCCTACAAAGAGCACCTCTGAATGGAGAGAAAAAGCAAAACTCAAGGGATTAAGTGTGGTGGAAAGCCACCTCTCCAGTGGTTTTCAGACTACGCATGTTTATTCTTAATACAGAAGGCTCATTCTAACTTCTCTTTATTATTTTATAATAAAGTGTTGATATCAAACAATGGTGAAAGGAATCTTGTGATGTTTCTATTTTTCAGGACTAGTTTTCATCCTAGAAAGCAGTTACCTGCTTCACTGTTCATCCATGCACCTTTCAATATCTGGTTCTATTGCCTTCAAAGGTGTTGAGATGCTCAGTTACACTGAGATGTTCCCCCTAAATTACTTCTTCAGGATCAGATTAAGAGCAGCTGAAGAGCAGAAGTCTTCCCTCATGTTATAATGGCAAATCAATTAATTCTTTGTCAGTTAAATAATGACTAGATCCACAGATGTAGATCTGGAGCAATGGCTCAAGATACATCCTTCTTGAACTCAGAAGCACTGCAGTCTTTTCAAACTGCTGCTGAGGTAATCTTCTAATTGTCAATGATCTTGAAAACTTCTCTCTAGACAAAGAAAGGACAAATTAAAATACAGCTTTCATTACATTTTCTGCTGTCTTTGCTTGTGCTCAGAATCCAAATATTTTCATTTATTTATAGATTTTTTATTGTTTGTGATACTGAAGAATAATAATAGCCCCCATATTTCTTTTTCTTCTTTTTTTTAAAAAAAAAAGACCCAAACAACCCAAAAGATAACATGAATAAAAACACGTGTGTTGAGATCAGAGGAATCAGTTGATGAAGGATAGGAAGCTGTCATTAAAATATATTTGAAAACTGAAATTTCAAAATGTTCTGCTTTTATCTACTCCTCTTAAGAATGCTTAAGAGTTTTTTCTTTTTTTTTATTTTTTTCCCCCTATCTGGAGTTATTACAGATTACAGTTGCCAGTTAGGTGGGTCCAAAATTGTCATTATTATGCCCTGAGTGAATTGCTTAAAATGTTTAAATTTAATGATTTTTTACCTGACCATTTCATTGCTAGATGTCAGCTTCAGGTTTTGCCTGAAAAAGTATTCTTTTCATTTTTTGAAAAAATGCTACAGTAACTTCAGAGAGAGGGTCCCAGAAGTGCTTGGTGGTTTGTCAGCTAACATTTGTAAAATCTTTTTCCTAGGAAACACCAGAGTCATGGAGTAGGAGGTTACAAAACAGAACAGGATATCTCTAAGAGATTTTTAATGAGAATCCTCTGTTTGAATGATTTATGAGCTTCAGAAAATAACCATGTACAAATATTCAACAGAGAAAATGTTGATACATTTTCTAGTCATTTATACATGTGATAAATGCTCCACCTTAGGGATGCTACAGTGAGTGTAGGCCCTTCATAGGAAGATGTATAGCATCCCTTTGCTCAAGGTGGATATATTTAACGACAGGAAAAGTGTCAAAGGTGAAAACAAGACCTTGTACAAATTTTTATTATGTTGTTGGAGAGACTGGTGGGAAAGAAGTGAAAGAGGTGTCTGAGGCACTCCCTTTTCCCAAGTAACAAGTGATAGGACAAGAAGAAATGGCCTCAGTTTGTAACAGGGGAGGTTTAGGTTGGGTATTGGGAAAAAAATCTCTTCATCAAAAGGGTTGTCAAGCATTGGAGCAGGCTGTCCAAGTGGTAGAATTACTATCCCTGGCTGTATCTAAAAGACATGTAGATGTAGTGATAAGTGACATGGCTTAGTGTTGGACTTGGCAGTGCTGTTTTAATGGTTGGACTCAATGATCTTGAAGGTCTTTTCCATCCTAAACAATTCTATGATTCACTCTCTCCACCTGGTATTCTTGACATCTCCTCTTCCTTGCCTCCTTTCCCACGCCCTAGACCACCTCTGTTTATTTTAATGGATGATGATGAAACCGGTTATTCAATCATCTTAGTAATGAGCACTGTACCAGTAGGCAAGGATATCTTAATTTCAGTGATATGATGAAAATCTAGAAAATGTCTTTTGGTACACAAAATGAGACTCCACAGGTTATGCATTTATTCATATACCTATAACTACTTCTCAGAAGATTTTTTCATCTCTTGGGTGCACACTTAAACCACTAGTTA
Source organism: Merops nubicus (assembly GCF_000691845.1). Classification (NCBI taxonomy): domain Eukaryota; kingdom Metazoa; phylum Chordata; class Aves; order Coraciiformes; family Meropidae; genus Merops; species Merops nubicus. The sequence continues at coordinate 14,987 of NW_008607523.1, read as the reverse complement.
AGTACCTAAATGTTACTTGACTATACATTTTTGTGACTGAGACATTCTCACAATTATCCTCACACAGAAGGATGAAAAGGACTTGAAAGAAGTATTTTATTGCCTGCTTAAGACTTATCATATATGCTATGTTTTTTTATGATAACTATTTAAAGATCTGTATTACGTATTTAAAACAATATATTTGCTTGTAGGCATGCTTGTATTTTCTTAGATAAACTTCTTGCACACTGAAAATGTGAGACCTTTAACACTGAAGAATAAATAAAATCCCATTAGTTTATGATCAATACTGATAGCAGTGAAATGCCTTATTTTTCCCAAAGCATAATAGAAAAGATGAAGAAATAAATGGAAGTTACATTGCATGTTGATTGTAAGTAAATTACACTTTTTCCTTCCTGTCTCAAAATACCAGTTGCCTCTGAAATAATACAACTCAGATTCTCCTTCAAGATACAAAGTTTTTGAGTACAAAAGAAAAAAAAAAAAGAAAAAAGCAAAATAAAATAGAATATTTCCACCTCAAAACACTTCTTTTATAGTTATTAAGGAAGACAACGGGAAACATCATCTTTGTGGATAAACTTTAGGGATTCCTGGTTAGGTTTCTCAAAAAGTAGAATCAAAACCTGTTGCATATGGATTTCAGCACAACCTAAGTGAAAAGCCACCCTTTTTGAACTTTGCTTGTCACAAGAGTTGTAAGCTCTTTTATTCAGAGATTGCCTTTTAGAATATGTGGGTGTGTGCTGTTGACTGTAACAGGTTCTGCTTTTACTCAGGATATCCAGGTGCTACAGTAAGATGAATATACCATTACTTCCTTTGCATTACCTAAATTCTTTTGAAGAAATAAGTGTAGGTGTTAAATGATCACAACTAGATATACCAAGGAATTTATTCACTGTAAATTATTTATAGCATACACTGTAAAAATATTAAGGGCATTTTAATAATTTCTCTGATCATATCTGGGGAAAAAAGTATCTGGTGAAATTACAGTTCAGAATTCAGCAAAAAGACTGCTGTTTCCAGTAATAAACAGTGGCCTTCAGCATGACACCACACATAACAGGAAAGAAACACAGCATCTACTGTGAAAGGCCTATTTTGGCTGAAGATGCGTGCTCAACAAATTGCTTTTAACAGTTGACAGAAAGTGAAACTACAAGCAAGAGACTCTTAGGTGACAGACCATGCTTCAGCCTCACAACATGGTACAAGGAAAACATTTGGATTTGTTGTGGTTAAAACACTAGTCAGCAGAAGGAGTGCAAATGCACGGTACACTTTGCAGTAAATAAAATAAAATGAGTTTTAGCTCCCACCATAGATTCAACAATTCATCTCATGCCTACCCCCAGCTTAGCTCAGCTCTGCTCCTTTCCTTGCAAAATTCTCAGTTACTGTTGATTCCACTGAATGCAGAAACTGTTTGCTGGGGATTTTGTATTCTGAATTTTAATATGAGAGTAGGTCAGAAGTTATGCCTCTTGTTAATTTAGGAGAACTGGTAGCAATGCCTGAAGTTAAGACTGTTTAATTGATTGCTGCTGATTTCCAGTAATTTTCCAGACTGAAATTCTGGGCTGCGTTTTTGTGTGCTGTGTGTTTGCTTTGGGCTGAAGTTGCTTGGAGAGTCTTAGTAGGAGATTTAAAAATTCTTCAGAATGAGTTGCTGAAAACTTGTTTTATTTATATTTTATTAAATTGTTTGCTGAAATAAAGTCCTGGAAAAAAACCAAAAACCTGTAATATCGTATATTGGTGATACCTTCTCTGAAGCTGTATCCTATAATGTGGTCAGTTCACAGAGTTTCAAGCAGCCCTTGTTAGACTGGCAGCTAAAGCCTCAGCTGATTCCCTACATCCTGAGCCTGCTCCAAGCCAAGACTCCAACAGCATTCAGGGTTTTCCTGCTTCTCCACTCCTCAGAAAGACACAATTTTATGTGAAGGTCTTCTGTAAGTACTGTAGCCCATGCAGCAGACCTCAATGCATGTCTCACAACCTAAGGTACTAGATACCGTATTTAGACAAGTGTATTTTACTTTAAGATCAGAAAGCTTAGTAAGAATTCCATTTTATGTAAAAGAATTCAAATGAGATGTTTATAAATGTAGCACAAATAAGTCTTCAAAAGTAAAAGCAACTAAAATATACAGAATAGGTTTAACAAGGTTACAAACTGACCAAAATATCACTGCATATTTATTCTTTGGCTTTATCAGTAAGCCAACGTAGTGAACAGCTTCAGGCATTGTGGTTAACAGAGGTTTTAAATCACTGGCTTTTTACAAATGTGATTGATTCTCTGTAGTTTAACCTAAAGTTTCCTTAATTTGGATTGAAAAGATTAAACAATCAATTTTAAAATACTGTAATTCCAGTATTTTCTAAAAATGCTTATTTCAGTATTTTTCTCTATATGGTCCACGCAGCATGCCTGCTCTTCCAGGCAAATTCATAAATTCTAAATACTGCTGATTTTGCCAAAAAAGACCTACAATCTGATAAAACCCATGAAGAAGAAATAGAAAAGATAGCTCATTTAGATTTAACATAAAGTGAAAAATTTAAAAGAAGATGCTTATAATTTTAATCTGCAATCTGTATAATTTATGCAAGCCTAAAATTAGGCTTTATTAAAGATCAAGCCTTACTAAAACGTATTAGCCTTTGTACAATTTAATATGGAAGTAACATTTTCAAAATGTTTCTTATTTGATGATTACTGTCTGCTCCTTATTACAGGTGGGAAATAACAGAATACACTAAAATTTTAAGACAGATATTACACATGTCAAGAGATCTTAATTTTAGGTTCTCTCTTGGAAACATTTTAAAACTCTTTTCTCTTCCTATATTATCTGTTTCTTGGATTTGAAAACATATTTTCTTAGTTTTGTTGTTTTTGTTTTTGTTTTTGTTTTTTTTCCTGATCCTGGATTTTATAAAATTTCTTTACATCTTTGTTCTTCCAAGCATAATATTTCATGTGCCAAGCAGAACATAATAATTCTCCAATATGTTTTTGGCTTTTGAGAATGAGTTTTATCTCTTTTTTTTTTCAAGACTATATTATGCCATTCATTTATAATGAGTCTGTTGTCCATTGAAACTCTCAGGACCTTTGCTGCTTTAATGGTGCTTGACCAACTACTCATTATCCAAGCAGTAAAAAAGATATCTAGGTCTCTGTCCTTTTGAGTATTTCTGCATAGAACTGTAGTAGAACATCCATTTACATGGCTACCATGGCCAGACCTTTGACTTTGCTAGGTCTGGCCCATATTGGTTTTCACAGGGTTGGAAAGCTGCTCTACGTGTCCTCTTTCTTAGACGTGAATAGTAGGATCCCATGAAGACTCTTAGCCATAACTGTGTTGGTGAGTGGAGGAGTAACGGGACCATGTGTGTCTAAACAAGGCTCTAGGGACACTTTCATAACCACTTTCCTTGGGTGCTGTGGGATGGGGCTGAGATCAGCTGGGTCCTTGCCTGGCTCCTTTTTCTCAGGGGCCTCATCTCCTTGCAGCTTTCTGTCACTCACTTTTAACCACAGTCACATATGCTATACTGATTATACTGTTTATAATGGTACAAGCAGCTGCTCCCAGGCTAACCCTGCATCTGGGACTTTTGGTAGTTTGTCCGAAATGGCATTTGCAGTTCATCATCTGACTCAGTGGGGGAGTGATGAGCATGCTCTGCTGCATGGGCAGTGACACAGGGTGACACTGCTTGGGGAGAGAGTGGCCGCCCGCAACGGGCACTGTGCTAGTAGAGTGGAAACATCCAGAAAGCCTGATAAGAGGCTTCAGATTGATTTTTTTGGAGGCATGTAATTTTAATGCACAAACTTTATGTATGTAAGTGTGTTAATGCAGAATGTGGTACTGCTTACTTGGTTTGCAATATTTATAGTCTCAGCCCAAGAGCTGCCTTAAAACATATTAAAATAAGCACAGTTTGAATCACCAATTGATAGAAAGGCACACACAGCTTCACTGGAACTATATTAGTTTACTGCAAAGATCTGGCTGACGTATGTTACTCAGCAGTATAATGTTACTCAACATGTGTAATTAGTGCCAACTGAAAAGAAATTAACCAACCTCCTCAAAGTCAAGTACACTAAAAAAAAAAATAATTATATTTTGGGGAAGTCTCAGTGATTCAAACTCTCCTAAAATCAGCAGCAAAACAGTTTAGTAACTTTTTAAAAAGGACTCTTGATTATCCAAATAAATTCAGAACACTTGTATTTTTAGCATTTTGTTTCTTCTCAAAAGACTTGTAGGATGTTTTAGGCCAAAACCCATTTGTCAATAAATGTCACAGGAAAAACTTCCCTGCATCATATTGCACCTAAAAACCTGCTGATAAGTAGTTGATTCTCATCTTTGTTAAAAGACATATTGAGAATTACAGACACAGCAGGCTTGCTGCAGTTATCTGTTCATATGTGTTTAAGCAGGTATACACATCTTGATGTTGACTTCTGGAGGCTTTTCACCTCGTAAAACATTGTGATAATTATAAAACAGCTTTTTCTCAACTCCAGACAGCATTTTATAAAATCAGGAAGAATACAAATACAGGCTATAGCTTTGTAGCTTTCTCTAATAATACTTATTTTAGATTCAGTATTCAGTATTTAGAAAACATCTGTAAGCATAAGGACAAGAAGACTTTAGAACCAAGCATCAAAAAATACAAAAGGTGTGAAGAATCTCAGTAGAGGCTACTTGTAAATAGTGATGTAAGTTGCAAAAAAATACAACTGGATGGGAAAAATAAGAAGTTAAAGGTACATATTGCTCTGAATAGTTATATTTATGCAAATATTTAGAGGTAAACAGAACAACAACCTCCTTTTGAAGACTGAAAGACTGTTTGCTCAGTAGGCACCGAGGTGACTAAATACTAAAGCCTTCATAAAAAAATTATAAATCACTTTTATTTTTTATTTATACTACTTCCAAGGAACATGATATCTACTAATCCAGAATTTATCCCTTCCTTTGGGTTGTAAAAACTCAGTGGCATGCTACAACACCATGCCCCACCCTAGAACAGAAAACATAATACATGCTACAGAGTAAAATATGAATAACAATAACACTGAAGACAGAGGCTGAAGGGTATTGGAAATGGTCCTCTCCTGCCTGCAGTTGCAAACATGTTCAGGGTGGTACAATTACTTACTTGCTCACCCACTGAATGCTATGTCATTATGAGAACAAAATCATTACACGTTTCTTTCATCTGGTCTTGTATAATTTTTTTTGTTGCAAAATAGCTTGCTGTCTGAAGATGTATTTTTCAAAAAGTGGAACTGTAACATTGTGCAAAACAAGGGATCCTGACCAGGTTTATTTCTTTATCTTAAATTAAACATAAGCACAAAAAGGCAGAATAAACCCCTCCACCACCTCTGTTGAGCCAAAGCAGTGAAAACTCCTCTGATGCCTCTCACAGTGTTTAGGATACTAAACTGAGAAGTTGCAGCTGAATAAGGATTCAGGTGGCTGTTTAAGGGCAACAAGTGGCCCATTTCAGCTGAAATTTTTTAAAAGAAGGCCACCAGCAAACAGGTTGACAATTTCTCAAATTCATGTTACAGTGGGATATATAACACTAAGTTATACATGATGTCCTCAGGAGAATAGATATATCATAACATGGTATGTCCTACTGATGTCATCCAAGCTCTCATGGCTATGGTAAATACAACTTTGATAATGTGAAACACCTGAAGATTTTGCAAGCCATTTAGATTTCACTCAGTTATTAACATTTTGGGGTTCTGGGTATATCTCAGCAGGATCAACATAAAATGAGGCTTTTTTGTTTCAATTTATATACTTCACCAAACTAATTTTTATCCTTTTGGTAAGTAAAAGTGATCATATTAGAGTTTACAAATTTATGCAACATTATACAGGCAAAATTGCTTAGTTAATTTTCAAATAGCATGGAAACGGAATTTTAATTGTATTTGCAACTGAAATACAGAAAGGGTACCTGTTGAGTATCTGCTGTCATTTCAGACTGTAGTCTGCAAAAAATGCTAATTAAAGCACTGGGTCATACCTTGCAGTGTCAAAAAGATGTGGCATTTCCTTTACTTGGAAATAATAACATGCTGTTGACTACTACTGAAGTACAAATCTGGCAGATGCCAGGAAAGGGCAAGGCAACTACATACTGACAAGATTTTCACTTGTTCAGTATTATCTTGAAGACCTAAGGAAAATGAGCATCCCAGGGAAAAGCTGTTGTGCTGTGATGAAACAGCTCCTCCTATATGGACTAGATTTCACATAAATACACAGTGTGTTTCTAAATTGATTTACTATACTGAAAATATACTCATATGGGTAGTAAGTTCGCACAAGTGACATTACAATCACAGTGGGTAATATAATGTGAGCTGCAGGATATCCATAAATGTTGACAATATTGTTTTAAAACCCCTTATGTCTAATTTTCTCCAGAGGGATCAAAATATTCTCCAATCTACAAAGAAACCTCTGCTTATAAAAAACCAAAAAAAAGCATCCACCTCAATATGGAAAATATCAGAGAAATAAACAGATGTGGTACAGCATAATTTGTTGACAGAGCTTTGACTGAGCTCATGGGCAGTGGCTTGGGTTGCAGATGGACAGGGTGGGGGATCTTTACTTCCCTTCTAGATCATCCTCTGAACACAGCCACTGACATCCACTCCTGCAGCCAAGGTATAGGGCTTTGCTAAGAACAAGATTGGCCAGCAGGCCCGACAGCTCAGCTGCCTATCAGAAGCCCTATTTTCCTCTAAGACATTGTCCTTGTTTGAGTTAGAACAGAACTATTTTACTTTTCCACTAAGTCTCTTCTAACTAACTGCACTTTCTGAAGTTAACAGCCCATTTTTGCAGACAGTGTCTGCTTCTAGCAGTGCTAGCGCTCGATATTTATAATTACTACCAAGGATTGATATGCAGAAAGGCTCCTGCTTGTTCTTGCTTCTACAGAGACTAAGGTCACTGCTAAATGTTTTTTGGGGGTGCAGAAAGTAAAAGGTTGCGCCTGTGGGCAGGAGTGGACAGGGCAGGTGACCCTAAACTGTCCAACAACATATTGCGTTCCATATACTTCATATTCAGAATACAGCTGAGGTATCACAAAGGTCAAGATCTCTTCTTCAATGACCAGCATCTGAGGAGGACTCTGTTCATTCTGCCTTTGCTACCAATCCAAGAGTTCCTGAATCCAGTCCCAGAATTCAGCTCCTGAATCTGATTCCCATCTCCCACTGAGACCAGCCTGAGAATTCCACAGTGCCTGCTCCACATCATCAGTGGTGGGTGATGGAATTGCCATCAGAGGGGTTGAGTGCGATATTGAGTTTTTGTATATTTCATCTTATTATTATTATTGTTTCGTTAAAACTGTTTTAGTTTTCTAATCCATAGGTTTCTATCCCTTACTCCCTTTCTCCTCCTCTTTGGGAAGAGGGATTAATGGAGAGTAACCTGTGATTTGCCTAGTGGGTGACCCCACCATAAACCTTGGCAGACATCAATGTCTAAAGTGGTTTCATTATTCCTCAGGAACATTTTCCTCTTAAGACTAGTAGTGCCAGATATCTGGCCGTGTTTGAACCTACGGGCCTTTAATTACTCTCCAAGCTACACTTGCTTACAAGGCAGGAAAAGTTCTGGATCTTATCAAACCATGGACTAGGACCGTGGTTGTAGATTGTGGAAATTATTGTAATAACAAACACACTTTTGCAAGTTCAGTTTTGCACATGGCAATGCCATTGCCTTATGTCACAAAGAGAATTTCTAAATCTTACATTGACTGATGAAAGAATACAGCTAGTGCTGCCAAATGTCAATAAAATTGCATACAGTATATGCTCAAAGATTTTGTGTTAAGAGAAGAAAACTGCTGAAGCATTTTTCTTTATCCCAACTATATTTTTTCTTGTTGGTATTTGCAATATATATCTTTGAAACTTGAGAATAGATATTACTGAATTTTCCATACTTTTTTTTTGTTATTTCAAGGTGAATTCTTTAGCTCACCATGAAATATGAGCCATTGTAATTTGAACAGCTAGCTCTTCCATTTTTCCTTGAAAAGGAAAAAAAAAAAAAGTGGAAGAGGGAGAAAAATAAAGGAACATTAGTTTTGAAGAAAAATCTGGAACGAGAACGTTTAAATAGATGGATGAAAGACTGTGCTTGGAGTTTATCAACTTTTACAGTGGCCTTCTGTTTATAAGGCAAATGTTTGGTTTTTTACCAATAAGTCTCTCTTTCCTGATGCTAAGGGGTGTCTGAATATCAGCATGATCTCATATTGAATTGTACCATTCTTCCACATTATGGAACATTTTGTTGACTCAGATAACACCTTTGAAGTCAGTCTAATTATGGAAGATCTAAGTATGAAAACATCTGAAAATCTAGAATCTATTCAATGATTTCTCTAAGCATTCAGTATTCTGCAATTCTTTGCCTTCAGATATCTTGCAGATCATGTGCTAATTCAAAGCTGGGGTCATTTTTGCGATAGTCTTAAATAAACACAAAATCCAAGGAGCTGTCAGTCCATTTAAATCTATTTTTTATGTTCTTGTCCTACTGGTACAGGAAAGATTACAACATGATCTTAAAATGAGAAATGTAAACACATGGCATGTTTGGAATAGGGTGAGAAATGTCTTTATAATTTACTGCTACTCTTCAAATATATTGCCTTCCCAGCAGCTAAGAACCTGATACAAACTACACAGAAGCCAGGGAAAAAGAAAATAATAGACTTCATGAATCTTTCCATCAGGTCATTTTATTTCTTGTATGGTGGAACTATTTACACTGATTATGAAAAATTTTGAAATAAGTAGATTGTGTCTCCTTGTTTTTATTTGAATCTCTTACAAGGATTCATAAAGAAGTAATATTAGCAGCTTTATCAATCCTTCTGATAGATAAAAAATTGTTTTATGTTCAGCTCAAAGTCTTATTTTTTTTCTAAGTTAAAAAAAAACCAAGCCAAATTCCTTAATCTTTGCAGATGATTTATAGTAAATCTGCTGCCTTGAATCTATTGTTCAGACTCAGTTTCATTTGTCTTT
>NW_008607523.1:0-5814 GCF_000691845.1 Merops nubicus | reverse complement strand
TTCCCTATGCTGCACTTTCTGTAAGGCAGTAACACAGCTAGGAATGTAATTATGAAAGTTCAAGTCTGGGTCTTGCACTTTTCTTGTCAGGCTACACCACAGAAAAGCCAAAGGTCCCTTTGAAATGGAAAGAAAGGGAGCTAAGACAACAACAAGGCTATATCCTCAATATTTGCAAAATCTTTAACACCAGTTCATGCTGTGAAGCCTTGCAAAAACTTTTTAGAGGCTTGTCAGGAGACATGGGGAAAAAGGGGTAGGAAGACACACGGGAACTGTGTGAAGTGTTCTCATTGCTGAGTAGCTCAGAAAGCCAAAGTCAGCATAGTCTCCATGTACACAGTAGACCTGCATTTGTTGTAGGTAGTTTGATGAGTCATAGATTTTTTCCAAGAAAAACACACCCCCTTAGCTCTGATGTCATAAGGACATTATTTTGCTCCAAAGTTTTAATGGCTGGCAGAGACAGTAAGTCCCACCATCAGTGTTGCATTCCCCTTAGAATTTAAGACTGCTTTGCTGCTCAAAGAAATCAAGACACTAAGCTAGTTAACCAATTTTTTCAGGGGTCTTACCCTTGAGCCATGTTAATGACAGCTAAGAATCTAACAAGGAGTTGAAGGTGGAAAATGTAAGCAACATATTAATTAGGAAAACAACTCATGAAGAACAATAAAATAGAAAAAATAGAAAGACAAAAGGTATTTTGCTCTCAGTAAGGGAGAGAAAACACAAAGAAAAAATAGCCTGACTAATTATGAAAAAATAGACATATAAAATAAACACGAAGGAAGAAGTGACAGGTGAGGCCAACCACAGCTTTCAGAAACAGATCTGAGAAATTGAACAAGTTTGCATTATAATCTCCTATGTGCTGGGACAAAGCTTAAGTCAAGAGGTTTAAAGAGAGGTTTACTTCCATTACTAATATCCACACAGGAAACGACTGACACAGGTGAAGAGAGGTTGGACAGAAAACCAAGAGTGACTAGAAGAGAGTTCTGGAGAATTGCTACTAGAGGTCATCCATACAAAAACTACAAATCTGAATAGGTGGACTTAGTAGGTGAAAAATGGAATACAGACAGTCTCACAATGGTTACATTTGGGCACAGCTTAAAACTGCCAGCTTAATGACTTACTTACGCTCCTCCTCATTTGATCCATGCTTTACAAATATACACATGGCATGAAGTAGTTGTGGAATATTACCCAAATAAGGTATAAATATACATATACATTTATATATTTTGTTTGTGTCTCACATTGAGGGGCTATGAAATCAAATAAAAGATATCAGAAGCTCTTTAGGATGGTTTAAAAAGAATTAGGCTGTTACAATAGGCCTGAAGATTATAGACCTATTAATTGATAAACAAACTTCCTTTGTCAGATTTTTTAATATAAAATTTAGAAAACAGATCTCTGGAAAGAATTATTTTAAGGAATAATACTCATTCACTTACAGAAAGTAGTAGTGAGGATAGTAAATACTGCTGTAAGAAAACGCTACCTTTCACACCTCAGCATGGGATCCATTTTAAGCGTAACATTCATTTGTGAACTCAAAAAATTGAGGTTGTAGCCTTGGGATTATTCTCAGAAGTAATCATTGTGGCTATGAATGTGCTTAAAAAAATTATGGCACCCTAACATTATAATGCTACAAAGATTAAACAGGGCATTCCAAATGCTCATTTTCATTCCAAGATGTTATACTCAACATAGAGCATGATTGTTAAAGACTTGGTTAATCAAAGTACATAGAGTACAAGAGTTGCAATGAAGTCATTTAACCTTCAGAGTATCAGCTCCTGTAATTGAACCACACATTTTTACTCACTGGGAAACAAGAGAGGCTATGGGTAGTTTGCTGAAAATGGCAGAAAAAAAGAGGACAAGGTTTTGTTAAGTTTGAGAAGAGACAGTATCATATTTTAGTATAAGCTTACAAAACTGCCCGAAATTTATTGAATATATCTATGAGAACATGAACACAATCATTGTTTTTTCAAGTGCAGAGAAATAAAATATAGTTACTATAATCAAAACAGAAATAGTCAGGTGCAGGCGGACATCCTTTTATTGATCTATCATCAGGAGAGTCAATATATTAAGGCACTGTAAACAAACCCTAGTACAATGAAAAACATGTTCTATGAGAATAGTACCAGAAGACAAGTCGTGTATTTTCATTTGGATTCAGTTCATGCTAGGAGAAAGACTTCTTCACAGGCAAAAAGTATAACTGAATAAAAACATGCAGTTAGCTGCTTGTGCACTGGTGGACACAACTCTCTGCAAAATGAGAATGAAAGGTAGGAAAGATCAAAAGGAAACGAGAGGTATAGTCACAATCTAAAAACTAAACCCAAATCATTGTCAATCACCTTAAAAAAAAAAAAACAGGAAAATATGAAATATTTTAAAAATAAAATAAGCAAACAAAAATTACCATAACAGAAGAACTGTAGAATTCTAAGACTTACTTCATAAGAAGTTAAGATTTTCTTTGGCATGAAGTAATAGCCTAGAATAAGAAATAATAGGCCAAAATAAAGCAAGTATAAAATTTGTATCTGTGTCAAAGAAAAATTCCCAATGGGACTCTGCTGGGGAATATTTTCCTAAGTAAAATACTGGTATTGCTGTTACTTGAGTCATTTAAGACTGGCCTGAGTGATGCTTCAAACCTTACAGATCCTGAATTCTTGATTTCATGCCATGAATTTGGCTTTTTTTTTTTTTTTTTTTTTACAGGGTTATTTTCTCAAGGTATTGAGTGGATTAAGTTACCTCACCTTACTTAGACACGTTGGGCTCAGACACAATCCCTGGCTCAGAACTTCAGTACTGACCTCAGCCATGCTGTTAAATGTATTAAGAGGTGCTCGCCTGGTATCTCCACTCCCCTGTGACCAGTCACTGGAGGGACATGAACGTTTCTGGGCTCCAGCACAGTTCCTGTAGCACATGTCCCAGCTTGGGCAGGTAGGTGGGGATTCCCAGGAGCAGCTCATCAAGCACCCACAGTCATCAACACATAGGAACGACTGAGAAAAGTCTTTTCTCTGACTCAGAAACACAAATCAGTTTTCCAATGATAGTAAATTTGGGTAATATTTCAGAGCATCCTGAACTTTACTCAGACCTTTAAAGGGTTGCTACCTTTAGCATTGCATGTAAAGAATCTACATGATGCATTATATAATGTAATCTGAGTAGGGATACTTTCCCTCTGCCCATCTGAAACCGGGCAAGCGTGCAACGAGGAATAGGAGTACCAGTTTCACAAAGCCAGAAGACAACAGACAAATAACAAACCTGGTTCCAATCTGTGATTCTTGACTTTGCTTCTTTTTACATACAATATAAAAATGCAAAAAGCAAAGTAACCAGAAAGAATTCTATAGGTGCTGCTTAACAGAAATTAAGAAAATGAATAAAGAGTAAAGACAAAGCTGAAGTGCTATAACTAATTTTCCTAAACCTCTGTGCAAGATTTTCTATCTTTGAACACTTGTTCCTTTGTGAAGGATATTTTTAATAGGATGCTCAAAGAGATCATTGCTAATGAGGAAATGTTAAGTTCAGAATGAGACAAGGAGTTACAGGCTTAGGAATATGTATGCATAATATAAAATACTATGAACTCCTCAAGACCCAGAGAGGGCACTAGATCTAGAAAAGGATGTAGACTGTTCCGAATGTAGACTGAAGTGCTGTTTAGTTGCCACAAAGCTTGCCTGAATGCCACATATGCAAATTAATACTTTGTATTAGTAAAATGCTCTAGGCCTACAAAGGAGTTCAATTGGATACGCCCAGAAGTGCCAAAGCTCTATTCAGGTACTTTTTTGTTATTCATTCTAAAGTTTTCTTAAAGCATATACAGTGGAAAAACAGTATGCTGTTCTTTTCTTTATTTGTATGCCTTTAAGGGTAGATACATAAGTAGCAAGTGTTTGCAGAGATTAAATATGTGAGACTAAATTGCTTCCCTTCTCTTCTGAGATGAATAACCGTTGGGGGTGACCGATACAATATAAATGCGTTGATTATTTACATTTACTGTTTTACAGAGTGCTTACCTACCCACCTGTATTCCTATAATTGTTCAAAACATGTTGCCTGGTGTGAATAACAGGTACGTTACTTTTCAAATTTTAAATGAGGACTGAGAGACAACAGGAAGAATCTGAAACCTGGAAAGATGTCTGTCTGTCCTAGTAGGTATAAGACCACTGTAGATATATTTCCATGCTTTCATAATGTAGTAAGATGGTGAGGTTAGAGAGGTGAAATGAGAAAAAAATCACACATCTTTTAGTTTTTATATAACAGAACCAAACCATTATAAATTTATGAATAAATCTATTATAGTATCACATCCATCTCCCAAGGAAAAAGAAAAAGAAAAAAAAAAAGAAAAGAGTAATTGTAGAATCATAGAATACCACGTTGGAAGTGACCTCAAGGATCATCAGGTCCAAACTTTCTTGGCAAGAACACACTCCAGGCAAAACAGCCTAGCACCCTGTCCAGCTGAATCTTAGAAGAGTCCAGTGCTGGAGAATCCATCCCTTCCCTGGGGAGATTATTTCAATGACTGATTGTTCTCATTGGTAAAAAATCCCCTTTTGTCTCCAATTGGAACCTTCCCAGGAGTAACTTGGACCCAAAGAAAGAAAACCAACAGAACAATGAGTGTCAGAAACCTTGATAAAAGACTTTTCTCACAGAATTTGTACTCTGAATTTGCTAACACAAGAAAGGTGGGTTACACAGATAAGCCTTTTGCATTTTAGGTACCAAACCATAGTGTTTTGCCCTAAACTTTTGAAGCTTCCAATAGCCCCTGTAGTTATAAGTGTAGCTTTAATATAGAATTTATAGAGCAGAGCTATTATGGCGTTATTCAGACATATTTTTCTTCCAAAAAAAATGCTGTTTCAGGAAAATGTAAAGCTGATTTCAAAGAAAGTTTCAGCTCTAAGTATTTCTCTGAGCCAAAGCATTTCTTTAAAAAAAGAAAAATGAGTTTTAGGCTTTCATGTCAGAATAGCCAATATTTTGTCATTAGGATATCAATCTCCCAGATAGGGAAAATTGTTTTTATTTCCAGCTTTGATTGACAAAGGGTAAAACCTGATACTAAGCAAGTTCCCTTGCTGTTCTCACATTGGTCTTCAATGAACCCTGCTTCATTTTCCTTCTTAGGAATACACAGAGTCCCAATTGAACCACATAAAGGACAAAAAGGCCATAATAGGTTTTACAGAAAAAAATTATAAGGACTAATTCTACAGTCTACAGAAGTGTCCCTTACCCTCCCACACCACCCTGATTTAGGTTTCTAAGCAGTGAAAGGGGGCAATCTAACTCTGACTCATGGGATCAAACTACTGTAGCATTTACTGTTAGGATCACAGTGGGATGCACTGGTTGCTATTGCTCAGCTCTAGATCACTTTCTCCTTGTTCAGCTTGCTTTGAATCTGTCACTAAAATAAGGATATTTTCTCTTTGGAAATAAGGCCTTTGACACTGTTCCCCACAGCATCCTTCTTTCTAAGTTGGAGAGATATGGGTCTGATGGATGGACTGTTCAGTGGATAAGAAACTGGCTGGATGGTCACACCCAGCGAGTAGTGGTCAATGGCTCGATGTCTAGCTGGGCAAAAGTGACAAGTGGTGTCCCTCAAGGGTCTGTACTGGGACCAGTGTCATTTAACATCTTCATCAATGACACAGACAGTGGCACCGAGTGCACCCTAAGCAAGTTTGGTGATGATACTGAGCTGGGTGGTGCAGT
>NW_008607522.1:2697-22755 GCF_000691845.1 Merops nubicus | reverse complement strand
CATTCATGGCTCGGTCCTTCACACTGATTAATCTCATCCTTTCTGTTTTTTTCATCAACCGTTCCAAGTACATCAACTAATAGATCACTGACTAAATTCAGAAAGTTAGTGACTATTAATCGTGTAGTAAGACTCATAGGCAAATAAGCAACTTTTTGAGAAAGAGAATTGAGGTAAGAATTTATCGAAAATCAGTAAACTGATTTTTTAATGATTACTAATAACTCCCTGCTAAGTGTTGAAAGCCAAGTAAATTATTCATTCCAAATTTATTTTCCCCAAGCCACAGGTAAGTGAATTCTCAGCTATTTGCTAACAAATAATTTTAAAAGCTGTGGGTTTTTTAATGCATGGTCATGCATATGACAACTTGTGAAGTAGGAGCTAAGCATGACTGATACTGAGACAGACCATTGTCCAATGTTTAATCTGGGTAGCAGCTGGACAAAATCTGATGAAATTTGAAATAAGCCTATATCAAAGTGAGAACAGGGGTTTGGGGACTAAGTATTACACTATTCAATTCAAGTATATTTATGTGGTCTCCAAAGCTGGAACAGAACTTGCCTTGCTGTACAGTCCTTAAAAGACATGGTACATACTAGGAAGTGAGCAACATGGCACTCAGGTCCAGACACAGAAATATAAGAAGACCAGGCTAAGACATTTTAGGCCACATTAGTATAGTATAGGTGTGTACAACTTTCTAGGCAGGATACCTTGCTGACAGTCAAGGCTTATTATTTTGGTTGCTGTCCTGTATTAAAGCAAATATCTTAATTTGAACATTCAAGTATTTCTGAATCACTCTGTGTACCAGCTCTGCTTGAACTCCACTCTGTAGCATGCTTACAAACTTATTATGCACTCAGCATCTGGATGAAGCTACATGTCCACCACTTCCAAGAACCACAGCTGTGAACCATCTCCTAAGACAATGAAATTAAATTGAGTCAGTCCTCAAAAGAAGGAGAAAAAAAAAAAAAAAAAAGTAAATAGCATCACTGCCTGCTTTTCTCACCTCCCTTATTTATTGAATAATAGCCCCAAACTAGAACAATCTTTCAAGATATGGGAGATTCAGGTTTAAACAATTTTTCATCTCTGGTGACTAGAAATCCCATCCCTTGCCTACTTTCACAAGTTTACCCTAGCCACAAAATTATGGAATATTTTCAGGTGACAACTGTTTTTCTCTTGTGAAAGCTCTGTTTCGTGAGGTACTTTTATTACCAATATATTCCTTGGCACGAAATAAACTGCAAGTGTTTGTATAACGTGCTAATTAGAGTATTGTCCTGCTCCCACAGCAGACATGGATCTCAGAACCTTCTCTGGATGTTACATAAGAACATAGATTCCACTAAGCAGCAACTCACGTCAGAAGGGAGTGTTGACACACAGCATATCCCAAGGCACTATATTCCTTGTAGTGAACATACAACTATAGTTCTATTAAATACTTCAGGCCTTAAATTAATAAAAAAGATAACATTAGAAACTTCTATGTAAAGTAGTATTCCATCAACAGAAAAGGTAGAAAGACAGTTCCTTCAACCTCACAGAGAAGTGCACAAGTTTTCCCTCCTAAATGCTGCAAGTTCAGGTTGCATTAAAACTTGAATTAAAAGCTTTGGAAGAAACAAGAAAACTGGAGAGGGACTTCTTACAAGGGCTTATAATGATAGGATGAGGGGTAATGGGTTTATACTGGAAGAGGGTAGACTTAGATTAGGTGTAAGGAAAAAGTTCTCCACTTGTTGCAGAACACTGCAACAGGTTGCCCAGGGAAGTTGTGGATGCTCCATCACTGCATGTGTTCAAGACCAGATTGGACAGGGCCTTGCACAACCTGGTCTAGTGGGAGGTATTCCTGCCCATGGCAGAGAGATTCAAACTAGACAATCTTTAAAGGTCCATTCCAAACCAAACCATTCTATGATACTATACTTTTCTAACGCATAGAATCATAATCTTCACAGGGTGTACATTAAGTGAATAATTCTGTACAAGAATTGACTGATAGACATATTTCTCCTGGCAGCACCTCTATTCATATTTTCCTTGAACATAGTATGCCCAAAGTACTTGAAAATTGTGGTAGGACTATTATCAGCTAGTGATAAAAGATATGTAATCATTCCTTGTAGATTATATCAACCTGATTGGAAGAAAAAGGACAATAACAAGCAGATCTAACAACAAAGCTACTACCCATGGCCTAGTGATCAAATGAGAGGGGAAAAAAAAAAAAAAACCAAAAAAAAACAACAACAAATAGATGACAATTTCTTATACGCAAAAAGTTATTTACATCAAAGTTGAGAAATTTGAATGAGTGGATTCTTTCAGGCATCTCTGAATTACCATCACAAAGGAGAGAAATTCTGAAGCAGACATCAAAAGTAGAATTGCTTTTGTAATAGAAGCATTTGTAAAATTTCACAGAACCTGACAAGACAAGAATCAAGTGCATCAAAGGTAAAACTCAGAGTAATTGAGTGTAACATAGGCCTGAACGTACATGAAACACGGACTCAGTATAGGTCAAATAACATACTCAGGCATTTACACTCAAATGCCTCCAAATAAATATATGAATAACATACACTGTTTAGGACTAACAACTCTCTTAGAATATTTCTGGAATAATTGTGTCCTGTGAATTTGTGCAAAGAATTGCAAAAAAAGAGACAGCTGTTGAGATGGTTTCATTATGTGATGAGAGCAGCAGGCCTTACAAAGGCAACACATCAGGCAAAAGTCAGAAAGTAGAGGAAAAAAGACTCCCAATGGCCATACAAAGAAAGCATGACACAGATACCATGCATTTGGGCAAAGAAATTAGATGCAGTTAGTTTCTCCAAGGTAATAAAAACTACCTTGAGGCCAAATCAGTACTATTATCATATAAATCACCAAAAAAAAAAAAATCTTGAGTTGTTTTTCCCACTGGGTTGAAAGGAAAAGCTATATGTGTGAATTCCTTTGGTTTTAACACTTTGATATCGAGATCTAGCATATTAAGAGTGTACACCCTGGATGGCTCCACTAGTACTCTGTTGTATGGAGCTGTTAAGCACTGTCCAGAACTGGGCTTAACAATTCCATGTCATGATTTTTAAGGTCATATTGTAAGGTGGTGTTGTTCCAGCATCAATTATTAAACACATTTGTTATAAGATTATACACTTATGTATTAGTTTAAAAATACATTGCAGTACAGGTACATATATATATATATATATATTTCTTTCACAAATATTAGGGACTGGGAACCAACCAGTTTGCCCTTGAGTTTGAACTGAACAGTAAGTTGTACATGTCCTCAGTTTACTAAGTCATTGAGTTTTGCTTTTCCCTTGACAGCTCCTGTAGCAGTTATAGTACTACACAGTGCTCACAGGCTCAAAAGTGAGCTGAACAGTCATCTATCCTGACAGAAGTTGAACACCCTTTTGGATAACGGCACTGTTAAAAATAAAATTATTTATCTATTTTCTATCAATGGTTTTAATAGACAGATTTATTGTAAGAAACTCAAGTGCAAGTACAGCAGATAGATAGAACTAAGTCAGTTAGCAAAAGCCAGACTTCACAGATCCATCATTAGTGCTCCTGCTGATTTCCTTCAGAAATTTACAGCTAAAAACTGCTATGTATCCTAAGCACAAAACCACCTAATGCTGAAATATATATATTGTTTAAACACAGAGTAGCCATAAATTAACCATGAAAAGCCAGTGGAGGAATGTTTTTTTCTGAACAAGATACATACTGCACAAAACCAATCACAGAAGAAGGAATAAGTGTGTTGCATACCAGTTAAATTAGTCTCTTCAGAGTAAGATTTTGTCACAAGTTACAAAGTTTTCAAAACCTGAGTCAACATCTTGAATGGAAACTATATTTATAGCTTCAGTGTAGAATCCAAGAAGCACAAAGTTCACCAGAGATAAAGATCTAGCCTATAATTGGTTACTTGTATTTGGAAGTAGTGAGAATAAAGGAACTGAACATATTTTTGCCAATACTGCATTTTGACAATTATAACTATCAAAAATGCATTTTGGAGGGGTTTTAAACCCGCTGGTTTTGCCCAGGAAGAAAACACCCCCAGCAGGACCCCAGTAGTACCTCCAGGGTGGTCTTCAGCGAAGAGGAGGACAGTGGCGAGTAAAGGAGGGATGGGCAACGATCGCTTTCTTCCAAAATAAAAGGTTTTAATAACATGAAAATAACAAACAAAAAACACCTGAGGCAGGCACTGAAACAGCACCCACCCCAGGGGGAGAAGCGAAAGAGCATGTGGCCTTGGGGCCAGGGGTTTTTAACAGGTAGGTAGGTGGGTTTACAAAGGCATTGTCCTGTAAGGACACTTGGATGGGTTACCTACAGGTCAGGGGTCCAATGGGTGTTAGGGGATTGGTCTTGTGGTGGCTAAGCCAACCACAAACTGGGAAAGATGGAAAATTCTGAAGTGGTGCCCATTTTTGGGGACAAAGAGGCAAAAGAAACCTCTGTCTCCAGGAGGCGCACTGCAACAGACAATCTTCTTGCCTTTGAACAAAAGAACCAAAAACTTCATGAGCAGTAGGAAATGTTTCTTTCAAAAAAAACCTAAAAATCTTCCAAAAGCATTTAATTAAATATTTAAGGCATACATCTAGTATAAATATTGACTGCATAAATGCTGACTACATAAATACTAACTGTGTAAAGTATGTAATTATAATTGTTTTATAACTGTAATTGCAGTTATACTGATCAGATATAAAAAATAAATTGTGGCTTTTAGTTTTTTGAAATGTAACCTGACACAGATGGGATGCTAACACTTCGGAAATCTATTGCAAAATCTTTGTAAACTAGAAGATAATAAAATATGCATCATGCATATCTAGTTTCAAATATGGAGTGAATATAGGGACTAAATTCTGTGCTGTATAAATGTAGCTTTAATGATGCCAAAGGAAAGTTTCACACCTGGCCCTGCCTTCCTAATTCTACACAGCCTTATGGATTACTGCAGCAAAAGGTTGAACATAACTCTGATAATTTGTGTGTTGATTTTGGTGCACAAGTCACACAGGAATGCATCCAGACGGTTCTTAAAAGTCTCCAAGGAAGGAGTGTCCACAACTTCCCTGGGGAGCCTATACCAGTGCTCTTTAACCCTTACAATAAAGAAGTTCTTCCTCGTGTTGAGGTGAAACTTACTGTGCTCCAGTTTGTGTTCATTGCCCCATGTCCTTATTTGATAGTACACAACCTCTTTCTCCTTTCTTTCTATCAGAATAACATAACTCTGTTGAAAGTCAAAATAGTTTTACAAAACCCAGTTTCTGTGTAAGACACTAAATTTATTATTACTTTAAGCTTGCCCATTTAATATTGATACAGATTAGTGTGTGTGTTTTCAATTACATGTTTACGCATCTACCTGATAATCTATGAGGCCATCTTTCTCCATAGCAGGTGAAGCTCCACAGGATTCTCAGGAAAGCTACTGCATGGTAACAAGTTACAACCATCAAAACTGTTAACCTTGCATGCACCTTCTCCCCACCTTTCAGAGAAGGGTCTACAAGGTTCTGTGCATTGGTTTGTATACGTGAAGTAGCCTATGTCCCTCATTCCATTACCCAGGCATCCCATTAGGCCTTCAGGAAAAAGGTGAGGAGTGGCTTGCACTTTATATATGTACATGTACAGTGAAGTAGCTGATTTGGGCAGGTACAGTAAATCAAACAAAGCCAGTAAACACTAGATCTGATACTTCTGTGCAGATAAACTGCAATGTGTATTCAGTATGATAAGATGGAGAAGTAGCACTGCTTGCAGGTTACACTGCAGTCAGACACTAATCAGACACCATTTAATGCATTATGATATTCTTCTGTTGACCACTTGCCTGATATAGAAGGATATCATCATTAACAGACAGACCAGCAGCCAAACTCCTCCCTCCACTACCACATCACACACCAGAGATCCAAAGTGGAGGATCACAACCAGAGGGAGGAAAAAGTCAATGCACTCACCTACCACAGTGATTGTGAAGAAGGGAGTGAGCCAGCCAAGTAGCCAGGCTGTGGGGATTGGTAGGAAACCACATACAGTAGGGACTCAGAGAGAGCTTCGTGTCCTGGCCCCATCATGCTGGGAACTCCACTTTCTGTGGAGCACCAAGGAGCCCTTCCAATAGCCAAAATACTCACACAGCACACACTGTAAAAACAGACCTCCCAACTCCACTGCAAGCAATGAGTTCTTGTAGAGGTGGCTTTTTGCCCCACCTCCAAGTTAATGTGGAAGGCAAAGGCACCTGGTGGTGATCTCCTAATCAGTTCCCACCCAAGGCTGGCCAGAGCCTGGATGAAAACCAGTCAGGGGAGTCTTTCTTGCCTGGTTGTGGACATCATCCATATGCTAGCCCTCATGCAGGGCTGGGGTTTAACCCCAGCACTTCAGATATTTTTAAACCATACAGGAGAACTCCAGTCTTTTCTTACCCTTTCCTTCTGTATTTTTTGCCATATTACTGAGAGCAGCATTTGATGAAGTGACTAAAACTTGTCTCAGTAGGAAGAATAGGTTTCCAAAGCACTCCTGCTCTGTCTGAATTTCTGATGGTCTGATAAGAAGTACTCTGAATGTGCATAAAATATTAACAGAACAACTCCATCTGACAACGTTTCCCACAAAAATAGCTTAGGTAACTTTTTTACAGCCTCACAGACTCCTGTCATGGGTAACATAAGTGATTAGTGTCCTGGTTGAGTTAGAACAGAACTAATTCTGCTCAGTGAGTTTTCCCTTTCAGCTAAATCTCTTCTAACTGCAGTTTGTGAAGTTAATCACATATTGTTGCAGACAGTGTCTGCTTTTAACAGTGATAATGCTTGTTGTTTATAGTTACTACCACAGATTGGTATGTGTGATGGTTTAAACAATCCTGCCTTCCCTGGGGGTTGGAGCTCTGAAATCTGAAGGGAGGAGTATGTGCTAGCTTGGGCTATGCCCAGCTCCACCCCCAGGGGCAGGCCAGAATGAGAAGAGGCAGAGACCTATTCTATTCCCACTCCCTCCTTCCCGCCTTCAGGACTTCCTGCTGGAGACTATAAAAGCAGCAGCAGAGGGCCTTGGTATTCTCTCTTTCTGCTGCTGCACCTTGGCTGGGACACACACTGTCGCTGTCTCTCTCTGCTGGACCTTTCAGTGGACACACGCTGTTTTCTTTCTCCTGCTGCTTCCTGTTCCGGCACATGTTGGTGGCCATCTTGGGATTTGGGCCTGTTCTCCAAACTCAATTTTTCACCTTCATCTACACCTAAGAACTCTTCATCCAGCTGCAACCATCAAGGATCCAGCTTCAATCCATATCAATCCGGCGGAATCCAGTGCAAGGGAGCTTCAGCACAGCACCTGGTTTTGTATTTCGGAAATTTATCCCTCCTTATCTTGTTACTTCTGTAATCTTTTTACCCTATTAATTCCTACCCTTTTTATCCCACTTTTTCTTTCCCCAGAAGTCCTATAAAACAATCTTTATCTCATTTGAGTTTACATTTGTTCTTACCTCCCTTTTTGCTTTCTGTTCCCTGTTAAATAATATATTTTCTTTTTAATTAACTTCCAGTCAATGCAAAGCTTCTGTTACCCCTGCTTTCCTTTGTTTATCTCTCTGTCTGGGGAAAACTGAGGGATATGGAGGGGGAACACAAATTCTGCTTCGTGGGGTCCTGCCCTGAGCCCTTAAATGGAGACAGTATGTAGAAAGGATCTTGCTTATACTTGCTCCTATCCAGACAAAGATCATAGATCTTGTGTGCCACATTGAGTAAAAGGCCACACCTACGAGGAGGAGCAAACAGGACAGGTCACCCTAAACTGACCAGCAAGGTATTCCATTCCATATACATTATATTCAGTATAAAACTCTGGGATCACAATGGTCAAGTTCTCTTCTTCAATGTCTGGAATCTGAGGAGGACTCTGCCCAGTCTGCTTTCAATCCTGATCCATGTGTTCCTGAATCCCATTCCTGAATCCAGCTCCTGAATCTGGTTCCTGTCTGCTATTGAGTCCAGTCTAGGACTTCCCCAGTACCTACCATCAGTGGTAATTGTGAGGTAACTGCCATCAGGAGGATTTGGTTTGATAATGGTTTTGTATATATTTCATTTTATTGTTATTATTTTAATTAAAGCTGTTTCAATTTTCATTTCAATCCATAAGTCTCTCTCCCTTATTCTCTTTCTCTTCCTCATTGGGAAGAGAAAGGGGTTAATAGAATGTCTGTCATTTGTCTAGTGTCTGGCCCAACCCTAACCCTTGACAATTAGCTATGGTGATCTTTTGGTACTCTAACAACGAGTCTCGCTGCCTAATAGGAAAGCATTCAAACTTATGTAATGGACATAGATTCTGTCACTTCAGAACAAGCTTTCAGAGCTTCAAAATATTCCCCATTGCCGGAGCCTTGCCACTTGCTCCAGAAAATTGACTGTCTTGCGATTTACTCCTCTAAACATGATCAGTCCCTTTGGGCGTGACCTACATTGCCATATGTATTTGAAGAATATTTAAGACTATGTTGTGGAGAAATAAGGAAATGGGTGTACAAGCTTCTAAGTTCCTTTTAGCACTCAACGGGCATCTCATGCTGGAGAGTTAAAAAAAAAATCTCTGTAACATTTCCAAAGGTCTGAAACATAGTATTAAGCTCTCACACCATATTTTTCTCATAACCATGTCACACACATTCTACCTGCAATTCATTATGGGAGAATCTCATAGGACTGTAGCCATCAATGCATAGAAAACCTGAAAATGAAAACATAGTTTCAAATAAACAAGGAAATAATTTGTGCAAAACAAAGACTATTCTTCCCACTGTTTGCCACTGTCACCTGGATACAACTCTAAAGGAAAGAGGTTTTCACATAAAATGCTAATGAATTTCCTAGGAACCTAGCTTCAACAAAGCTGAAAGGCATCTGTTCAGTTTCAGTGAGACCTGAACACATTGGGTACCCTCTTGAGAACTCCTGATACATCTTTGGCATGGCTAAAAGATAAGAAAAGCAAACCTGAAGGAGTCAGATAGACAACTAGATATTTTTATGTGCCTGTTTTAAAATCCCAGATCCTTCCTGAGTTATGAAAAAGACAATCTGTTAGTATGACCTGCACTGAACTGAACATTTTCAAAGCTCATTAATATAAACATTCCCAAGTATAATTGGCATTCACATTGGATATTTTCAGTAACTGGGGGAATGTTGTGCCTAGGATAGCTTCACATCATGTCTAATCTATAAAAGTCATATATCTCATCCCACAATTAAATATCAGAAAAATCACACAACTACAATTGATGGTAAGAATCTGCATGTTTCCATTCCTAGAGCAGAAAAAGCAACATTTTCTTTAGTCAAAGACCAAACAAAGAAAATAGATCCTCAGGAACTCAGGAAATCCAGCAGTGTATGCTCTCAAAGGACCTTGAGCTACTGAAGTTTTTGACAATATGGAAGCAGTCAGGTGCCAAGGCTTCGCAGGACTAGTCAAATCTTGGGCAGGTTCCATCTGGCTCCAAGCAAAAAGGCACTAAGACTCAAACATCTGTAAGTATAAAAATAAAGTAAATATTTGGCAATATCCAGAATATGCCCAATATAGAAGTTGATGTAATTCATTTCTAAACAAGTCAGTGAATGTGTGTGCATAGCTAGCAGACCAAAGAGATTGATATGCCTTCCTATTAATAATGCATATCAAGGTCCATCAGCTTGATCAAAGTCTTTTGTAATCTCAAAGTTTCCTTTCTCTCCTCTCCAAGTGTAGAAGTGGTGCCTGAAATATCCTTAACCTCTGACTCTGTAGGTACAATGCCATACAGAAGAGCACAGAGAAATAAAGGCAGTAACACTTCCTTCAGTAAGCACTAAATAGAGATGAGCTTTTGATAGCCAAGAAATAAAAATCTGTATTTGTTTCAGAAATGCTGGTTTGTTCCTGATTTCTATGCTGCAGAAGAATAGGAAACACCTGTTGCTCTGTGCCAGTTCAACTACTATAGCTGAAAAAAAAAAAGCTGTCAACCTACTATGACCCCTGCAACTTGCTGGGTATCTTTTTAAAGTTTGGCTTAGAACAATATATCCATTTAATTTTTCATTACAATATCCATTATGCCTCATTAAAAAATGTGTTTTCACACCCATGCACACATTAGCTAAATACCTAGCTGTTATTTAAATACAGTAAGAATCATTATGTCAGCAAATACTCACTAGTAATCATTTTCAAAAAAAAAAAAACACATTATAAAATAATGGAAATGAAAACCCAAAGGCACAGCATAATCTTAAGAAGCCATCTTTATATTGACATCTTTTATATATACTATTTTATTGAACCTTATCTGCTATAGAAGGGAAGTAAACATAGTAGGAAGACATTTCTGTTATTATTATTAGAATTACAGTCACACAAGGATGATCTCTAATTGAAGTCAGTCATACACTTGCTATGTGTGACCACTGTGAGGAAGTCATACAAGGCAAAGCTATTCTATGAACTAGCAAAAACAGAGACACACATAGAGTTGATCTTATTTTAAAATATGGTATTTTAATATTATCCTTTTTGTCCCTTAATATATCCACTGTGCATCTATAGATACAGGTGACAAATAAAAAACTTTCTCTGTAAGTAAGATGCTTACTTGTGCTTAGACATATGCACTACACAATGCTGCAGACCCTACAGTGTTAATACTTGTTTCTTGAAGCAAAAGAATTCCTATTAAAAAAAAAGAAACAAACCAACCCATACTATTTTTGATTAGAAAAATTTAATCCTAATCCCTTTTCTCTGATCTTGGCAGAGGATTTTTAGCAAGTAACTATATTTAAATAACTACTGAGAATTAATCCTTTTGCTTGCTCAAGGCATGAAGGGAAAGCAATCAGAAACAAAGAATTCAGAAAAGTGTTGCAGCTGTTTCATAGAATTCACTATTTATAATTTAAAAGATTTTTTTTTCCTTTTTTTTCTTTTTTTTATATGTGTTGTGAGGGTAACCTTCATCTGCCTTACTTGTCCTTTCTTTTTCACAATAGCAAATATCGAGAGACCGAGTAGATACAAAACATATTCAGCTTGAAGTTAAGTGTTTCTGAGTTTACAGTGTGTAGCTTAATGTGCTGTATGTAGAAGGAATATTCTTTCTTCTATAAAGGTTGGGCTGATTTAATAAAACTGGAAAAAAAACTTTCCAGTTTTTTGTCTCAGCAATAATTGGTTGAAAATACCGAGCTCATTCTTACTTTACAAAAACGGAAATTGCGTGTACGGAGAAGGAATTTCATGTGTAGCTGTAGTTCCCCTACCTCTTGTAACACTTGGTGCATTCCAGATTCAAAAACTATCATGATCAGTTTAATCTCAAGAAAATTATCCAAGGTGTAAGTGAATCTTTTCAGATCCATTTCCACTGAAAAACTGATCCAAAAATTGAGAGAAAATGTACAGAATACACATAAATATAAGTTATGATGAAATACTGTTATATTAACTAACTAATTAGCTCACAAATGTCTATGCCTTGCTCCAAGAATAGTTCTTTATAGCAGGTTTGGAATAGACAAAGAACTAGAAAGCTAGTCTCTGTTCTCAAGAACTCTCAGTCTGCAGCATATGTTTCAAAACATATAAAAATACAATTCAAAACATATGAAATAGAATGAGAAGTGTTTGGAGGATGAAATATTTTGGCACTCGATTTCTGCAAATGGTAATCTGCATAGGGACTTGCAAGTAGAAGTGAGACAAAATATACCGCATAAATTAACTTTCAGTTTTTATAAATACATAAATAGTATGTATCCATCCACAGAATGAGCTGTATTGGCACATGTATCCCATGATTATAGCATTTCAACAGATCTCCAACAATAACATCTTTACTGCATCAGTAAGAATGTGCTTCTGTATACATTAAGAATCAAAAGCTGAAATCCAGAGAAAAGCAAATTAAGGTCACACAAGGACTTAGGGGCAAAGCTGGACCTTTTTTTAAAGCCTTAGTTATGAAACCCTGCTTCTTGAACAAATATTATAGAAATTATTAGCTTAATTAAGGACTAATGAAATAGGAATCTATTAAAAACTATTCTAAAAAGATAGGTTTCTTTGTCTAAAAGAAATGCAAGTTCCTATGTCTTGGTCATTCACCAGCCTTCACTTTAATTATGTGTTTCTTTTTCTACTGTTCTCTCAGTTTTCCTGCATCAGATCTTTTTTGCTATTAATTTATGGCTTAGTCCTCATTTTCCTTTCCTTGCACACTTATGTAAATGCTTAAGATCAAAAACACAAACTCCTTTATTAAAGATTCCACTATAATTCCTTCATTCTAACATTTTCTTAGTCCTTGGACCATATTTAGAATCATAGAATTATTTTGGTTAGAAGAGACTTTTAAGATCATCAAATCCAACTATTAACCTAGCACTACCAGGTCTACTAAACCATGTACCTAAGCGCCACAATTTTATATCATTTGTCCTGATTATATTAACAAACTTCCAGATCCTATTATAAAGCATTTCTTTAATACCCAAGTAGATTGTGTTCTCAAATTTTCAAAGCAGTCTCTGTAAAAGCTTGGACAGGGAAGAAGACTGGGATTTTAAAATTCTTCTATTTTGGAACAGGATCTATGGCACCAATGAAAATAGGATAATACCAGCTAGGAAACCAGTCACACTTTTACTCCATAGGCTAACAGATTAGATGGAGCCTATCATTAAAAGTAATAGCAAAGATGTTCAGAAAAAAATTCATTGTGTAATAGATGCAAAATGCAAATATTTCAAACATTTTCACTGTTACCAGTGTTTCTCCAATCTTCTGTTTATTATATAGATGTAAAAGCCGAAAGCTCCTCCATCCTTGGTACTCAGTGCTATTCACATCTTTTATATCATCAGTAAGACTTCCAGTAGATAGCTAAAAAAGGCATAATCAGGAAGCACATGAAGTGTATACACCAATTCAGGGAAAAATTGCTCTCTTCCTGAGCCAAGATCTTGCACTGTTAAATGTAAACATTCTGCCTGATCAATTGTCAATGTGAGGAAGTTATGTGATTTCACACATGATATAAGTCTGTGGGTCCCACAAACACAGCAGGGAGGGACCAATACTACTGGTAACAGATGACTAATTTGACACATAAGTGAGAGGCTAAGAGTTTTTTTTCTTTAATGAATAATTGTGAATACAAAGCTGCCAGCTGCTTTGTCTTTCTGCATTATTTGAGAATGTACCACGAGTTTCAATCCATTATACTTAAAATAAAACATAGTCCCTCTCTAGTAAAAAATGATACTTGGAAATATTTCCTCCTCTTTTATTGTCTCCTTTGACTATGTGGGTTTGTTAATGCAGAAGAAAAATAAATTCCAGAAACCAAAGTCATGCTTCATAGTCTATTAAAGCCAAGCTGTCGGCCAGAGTTAAGAAAAGATTGTGCTGTTTGTGCCATTTCTAATTAATAATAACTAAGGATTAATAAAGCAATTTGGAAAAAGAATGTACCAGGTAAGGATTTATAGGCAGATGAAAGTCATTTTATTGTAAATAATCATGGAAAAAATTAAATGGGAGTTAAGACATTTTACAGTGCAGCAAAAAAATGTTTAACACATTTTTAAAGCTCTCCTTCTCTTGGAAGAACATTAATGGAGGCAGAGGTACTGAGAAGTCAAACAGATAGTTGGCTAAATATTGCAGACATTGCAATATAGAGACATCTGCAATATTTAGCAGTTCTCTGCATTATTGAAAAAAAACCACGGAAACTGATCTTATAACAGGACTTTTCTCTGTCTGTTGTGTATTAAATCCCTTGAGGTTTCACAGCACAATGAGTGACTTCTAACCACACTGCTGAGACAAAAATGGTTTGGACCTTTCAGGCACCAGCTTCAGGAGCTGCCCTTGGGAACTCTTCTCGGCCTACTGCAGAAGTTTTATTAGGTCTTCTAGAAAAACAAAAAACACAACACCACAAACTCAGTTATATTGGTCACAAATTATTCTGCCCACAAATACAGGAAAGAGCAATTCCCCATTTACCTCCTAAGGCAGCTCAACATGCGTATGAGTATCAAAATGTTCAAGTCTAGGGCGATGTGCCACAGTTGCCTTGACTAGAGCCCATCCTGCTCCACAGATGTTCTGCAGGCCACTGATTTTTACACCTATACTCTAAACACTGGTCCAAACCCACTGTTTAGTCCTAGCCTGCCTCTGTCTGTATGGCTTGCATATGGTATCAGCTCAGCTTCGGTGCCTAAATTAAACTCAACTCACACACATCACCAATGGATAGCCAGCGGCTCATCTCTAGGGCAGACTGCATCTGGGTCTGTTCCTGAACCATCTCAAAACAGATTATCCTCCCATGTTGCTGGGCACACCCAGTGAGCTGTGGCAGTGTGGGGCTGTGGATTGCCCCATACAGAGGGAAAGCCATGAATATGATGTCAGCTAGCTCTGACATCAATGTGAGCACCCCATTGCCCAAAAAAAACCTCCACCAGCTGAGGAAAACCTGGCACCACTGCCACTCTGAATAGAGTCTGAGGGGACCTATGAGGGCTTTTTCTTTACAGGAAGGCAATTGGGAAGAAATGGGCTGGCACTTGGTCTGACTGCCTGCCCTGGAGCATCAGTCGGCAGCTGGAGGAACTGCCCTGGCCATGTTGCAGCTGGGAGTGACCACCTTGGCAGGAGGAGCTGATCCTCCTGGTACAGAAATTGAAGGCTTCAGCATTGCAGGAGAATAATATTTTAATGACACATAAATTACGAGCTTATACAGATGATGTGTGTAATACTTTAAGCCCAGCCATGGGCATAGCCTGTACTATAAACGGAGAGCACATGGGTAACATCCTTAGGCCTTACTCTTAACCTCTTTTCAATCTCAGACCACAGACAGAGCCTAAATCTGCAGTAACTCACTCCCCTTTCAGACCTTGGTTTCTGCTCTCCCTCTTAGGGATGTTCTCTGTCTTACTACAGTTATGTAACAGCTAAGGAGACAGATCTTTCTTTGTAGTCATCAACCCGCAAAGTTTGCTTGCAGTAATGCATCCTGGACAGGGCCAGTAAGGCCTAGTAGAGCCCTACAGAGCTTTACAGTTATCTTGTGGCCAGCAGTTCAGGCTGGATGAATCCCTCTATTACAAGTCTTACATTGAGTCTTACATTAGATATTGTCCTCTTTCATGGCAGACAATGACTTAATCATCTATTGCTCTACTGGAAAAAAATCAGATATGTATTTGATGAGAAAATAGTTTCTAGAACAGAGTGCATGACAGTATGGGGCAGCATCTGTGCAAAATCTTGCTTCCCTGTCTACATCAGGCCCTGTACATCCTTCTAGATGTATAGTTCTAGATCTTTCAGAGCATCACTGGTATCTAAATCTTTTACACCAATGCCTGAATGCCCAAAAATGTTTTTTACAGGCATCTATGCAAATAGAATCATATTTTCTAGTCAGCAAAATTGTTTTTAAACATCTCAGTTCTTTTTAAAAAAAAAAGAAAGCACACAGATTTTGGTCTACTGACTGCCAAGAACTTGTGGAACACTTATTCCTGGAACAGTTAATCCTAGTTTCTTTTTCTATGGTTTACTTATATAAACATATACAAACACACATATGCACAGCATAATACAGCTTTATGGCTAGGAGACTGCACAGTTCCAGTTTGAATAATAAAAACACAGTGCCTCAGGAAGGATTAACAGAATAGTTCAGACTGGCTTTATCAGTATCTATTCATATGTCCACTGTGAGAAGTGGGACACATGTATTTGTTGCTACTAGTGTCAAATTTCTAGAATAACTTTTACCAGGAAGAGAAGCTTTGTATAATTTAAAGAGGAATTTTTTCACACATGATAAATCTTGACCATGCATTGATAACAAAGAGCACTGATCCATCTGTCAAGCTGCAATTTTTAATTTTTTTTTTTTTTAACCTTGAAACCTACACTGAGGAAGTAAATTTTTATTTAGATTATTCCATATTTCAGGAGCAGTTGTAACTGTGCTATGGGGATTTCTGTGTTTTTCTTTTTCCTTGATTTCCGTATTCACAAGGTAATTGCTTAGACTGTCAGCTGCTCATGTTAATTCTCTGCAGGACAACAGGGTGAGAAAGCAAACAGTTTCTTTCTTTGATTAGCCTTATACCAAACACAGCTGTAGTTCCACCTTATGATTGTCTCCTTGCTTCAATTTCATTTGGAGGATAACTTGTGTTAGTAAGAATAGATCACTTTGTCTAGATGCTACACATTACGGATATTTGCCTTTTACAAATAGCTACTAATTTTTATTATAAAACTACACAAATATCAAATACAGAACTAAATGATAGTTTGGGACGGAATAGCATGGTCAGTTTAAATAAAGACCAATATTTGTCCTAGTAAACTTATTATCTTGCACACCATCTTAAGTATATTTTAAAATGTAGGTCAAGTAAACTGTTTCTTAGTCTTTACATGTAAATTCAGAGAATCTCAGAATTGCAGGATCACAGAATGGTTGTGGTTGGAAGGGACCTGTGGAGATCACCTTATCTAACCCCACTGCTTAAGCAGTGACATCTTGACCATGGCTAGATAGCTTTTGATTATGTCCAAGAATTGAGACATTCAGTCTGTTAGAGGAACATTTTCCAGTGCTCAGTCACCCTGACAGTACTTGGAGGTTAGTTTTGCTTATTAGCAACATTTTTGGGCCCCCTTCCCTCCAGGCCCTTATACCATGGGACTTTTCCAAGCAGATACTTAGAAAGGCTAAAGTCTGCTCTCTGAAGTCTAGGGTTGTGAACTTGGTTTTTTGCCCTACTCCCTTCTTAGAGTCCTGAACTCCACCATCTTCTTGTCACTTCAAAGAGTGAACATATTTGGTTGCTGACAGAATGACTGGTGCAGAAGATGGGAAGGAATGCATGTAGTTTAGTCTATTAGGAAAACTTATAAGCCAAGTACCAGCTTTGGAATGATTATCCAAAAAGCAGCAACAGGCAACATAGTAAAGGTCTCCCATCCATTAGTAGCTCAGGGTCACTTCAGCTCAGGACACAGCCTAACAAAATTCAGAATCAAAACCAGAAAACATATAGAAGACGTAGCATTTTGCCATTCCTTTGCTGCTGTGAATGTGAACACATTTTCCGTTACCAGTAGATTAGTTCTACTTTTCTGTTGCTGCCATTTGTGATGTGGAAATATTACACTTGGAGTAAGAAACTGAGGACATTATGAAAACAGGATATTTGATTTTCATACTTATTTCATTCTTAAGTTATCAGAACTTCACTATTAATAGTATGTTAAATAGATACACTACACACTGTAGAAATGTATGATCTCTGCAAGAATATCACCTGAATTGTAGGTGGCTACTACAAAGAGCTAATTTTTTTAGCAGTAGAGAAGACTTTTTAACAAAGAGTAAAGGAGGAAGCCAAATACAAAACACATTTTCTGTAAGGGAACAGGTTCATACTAATACATCAGTAAAAAAGGAGCACAAACTCTCTTCATGTGATATTTTTAAAATGTCACTACAGTTGTCAATTGCTAGAAACATGCACTTCAGTGTGCAGATGTACTGTTTGGTACAAGATGCAGAGGAATGGAAGAGAAATTGGGAATTTGAACATTAACAGTCTGTATTTGAAGAAAAACATAAAATCAGGTCTTTATAATCTTTCTAACCTTGCCTACATTCAAAGTATCAGACTCATTCGATTAACAACCCTGGGCTTCATTGAAATGTTTACTTGTGTAAAATCTACTACACATGACCAAAGGAAGCAAAATCATCTTTATAATTTGCCAAGTACATGAAGCCCTGAATAATTTTCTTTATGACTGTTATACAACTCCATAAAGAGTGTCATTAAAATTGTTAAAGATGATTTATTTTAAGAAGTAAACAGATTTCCCCAGAGCATCCTTTTGCTTCATGCTGTTATACTAGAAGTGAGTTACTAAAAAAATTAATCTTTCCAGCTATTGCATGGCTTTTCTGTGGCCCGCAGTATGCTTTTAAAGTAAGCAATTTTCACATACAGCATTAGCAGTAAGATCTGTGCTAAATTTGTGTTGTTAGCCCAATTTCTACAGAGGCTGATTTTACAAAAACTAGAACTCAGGTACTGCTGTTCTACGCCATGTTTATAACTAATGTGGGTCACTGACATGATGACAGAAAACTATGATTTCATGTGAGCAGGGTTAAAATTTCAGACTTGAATATAATGTTTCAGTCAGAAGGGACAATACTGTCAATGAACAAAAAGACATTTCCATTTATCTTATCTGACAGTAGAAAATACATAGTGTAAAAAAATACTATAGGAACATTTCCTAAAACTATTACAACTAAGAAGACTTTCACACCAGGGAATATTTTAAGTATTTTACTTCTAACATGGATTCATTTCCCTTGCAATTACCTTCAAGGTGTGTTCTATAATTTTGGCCATTTTCAGTAGCTACTTCTACTAATGTATGCCCTCTGCTTCTTTTAGTCTACCTTGCAATTACATTAAATGTGTTCTAGTGGCATCAGACATGTTACTTGATGCAGTCTGATGTCAGAATTAAGTCTTTGTTCTATTAAAAAAATGAACAAATAAAAGCTATTTAAACAGGTTTTCTATTCTGAAATATTTTTGAAATTAGTTACTAATACAGCATGTATTTCCTGAAGATCAAAAATAGAAACAAATGAGTTCTGTAAGTGTGAGAGCTATACTTGCTAAACTGTACAGAATTTTTAACCTTCGCTACGTGAAATTACTCCCAGTTAAATCTTTCTATAGTCACTCTTAGCATCAAAATAAATATTTTTATTACTGTATTATTTCTGCCTCAGCCTGGTGAAACAACTCCATTGCTTTCAATTAAGAGCTGATATAAAACCCAACTTTCTATTTTGATACCGCTTATTTGCAATCACAAATTCACAATCACAGAAAAAAAAAAAAAAAACCACACTGGAGAACAAGTTAGACAAAAATTGCTAGTAAAATTAAGAACACAAATCTTAAACTGTGTTTAGGTTTTCCAATTTAAACATGGACAGAAAAGTTTCCTGGAGCCCATGTCTAGCAGCTGTATCATTATCTCCCCTCACATGTTTATTACAAGATACTAATGCACCTAAAACAGATTACTTGAGCACACTTCTGCCCCTAATTATAAAGTTAGCATGGGCTACTGAAAAATACTAATAGCACTGCTAACCCAAACCTTCATTTCTCCATGATCTTGCCAGGCACAGAGGCAAGACTCACTGGCTTGTGGTTGCCCAGGTCTTCCTTTCTCCTTTTTTGAAAACTGGGATTATGTTTTCCCTTTTCCAGTCAGTGGGAACGTCACCAGCCTGCCATGACAAATTGGCTAAAAAATTGCTAAGTTTAAAAAATATAATGTGTGGACTAGTTTAGGTGGGGGTTTTTTCCATTCATTTTTAGGTTTTGAGAACCAGTACAACTTTCCTTATATTATTTATATATTGTCAGTTTGTGTTTCCTGTATTTACCATGCCCTTTCATACCAAAGAAAGTGTTCTTTGCTATATATGGTATCTGAATCCACAAAAGGAGAGGAACAGCCTACAGAGGCTAAATATACTTCACTTCCAGGTTTTGCAGGAGAACTTTGTCCAATTTGCATTACTGTTTTTGGAAAGAACCTAGATTTGAACCTGACCTTGCAAAAAGCTACAATAATGGTAATGTTAATAGCAGTATTAGTGATGTTGGTGATGAATGAAGGCAGAAGTTACTTTATCTCTTTTTTGTAGAGAGATGACAGTGCCAGTTATGTAAGTTATCTCAGTCAAATTGAAGTCTGACATATGCAGCCTTTCTGTGCCATTCACTATTGGTAGTAATCCAACTCATGCAGGAGGAAAAAGAAAAGCTACAAAAATAT
>NW_008607522.1:0-2666 GCF_000691845.1 Merops nubicus | reverse complement strand
TAGCAAAGTTTCAGCAGGACACGGTCATGATGGTAAATTCTTGATCTTGCCTTCACCTACACTCAGAGACATTTCTGTGGAGCTATCACAGTATAAATGAGATTCACAATTCAGTACATGTTAGTTTTTGACACCTATTAGCAGGTTAGAGGAAATGCTAGGAATGTCTTATTAACAAATCTATCTGATAGCTGCCAGTGACACCATTAAATCTCTTGCACAAATGAAAAAGTGTAGACTTAATTGCAGCAAGTTCAGTTATGAATGGCAGTGAAGCCATTCAAGCTTGGCTTTAAGCCATGGCAATTCATGATTCATCTGCCAGCTAAGTACAGGCAGCCTCTTGTGGGAACTGTCCTGAAATTTCACTGGTGAAGAGAAAAATGCTGCCAAACAAAGTCAAAACAACTCATGAAAAATTAGATTTCTTTGTGAAATGATCTCAATTAAGCTGTTCTTAAATTTTTATTAAATAAAATGTTTTAAGATTGAAAAGAATGAAGTTAATAATAAAGTTCTGGTTGCCTTCACAATCACCAAGTCTTTTCTAAAGGTTTTCAAAACAAAATATAGCACTAATCATTTAACCATCTGTAAAAAAAAAAAAAAAAAAAAAAATCCCTCTTCCAAGATCAGTTCTATACTGTGAATTTTACTGTATTTGAGTCACATTTTAACAAATTCTCATTTTATGAAAAAGTCTTTGACACATCCCACAGAGCAGGTAAAAGACATGCTTCAGCATTTCTGACAAGGTTAGGTATTCATGAATTGCTGGGTCACATTCAAAGATAAACCAGTTCTGTAATTGAAGAGCTAACATGAGATCCATAGCAAGTGAGAAAAGACCTGGCTGAACAACAAAGAGATAGACTGTAAACCTAACGCCATTATATGCAGCATAAAAACTCAGACATTTTAAGACAGGCAAACCATCTTTTGTATATATTATAAAATATATACCTGGAGAAGCTGAATGGAAACAGTGTAACTACCTGTGTTAAACAACAGTATAAATTCCAGAGAGCTTGCACCAGCTAAACCATGATTATTCTGTCTATAGCAGCTTTATTTTACTGACTTCACATAACATCAACACATTTTAGATTAGCTTCATATGACAATCCACTAACCATTTATTTGTCCAATCATGTTCAATAGTTATAGTCAAGTTATCTGTCAAAAGTGGATAAACTGATGACTATTTTGAAAACAAAACTGAAGATCCTTCTTTGCTCTGAAAGGAAACTAAAGGAAGCATAAAGTAATTACCAAATATGGTAATTCTATATTCATTCTGGTAGAAATGCTACTGGTGAAAAACAAGAACATGTTAAGTCCTGTGCTCCACATTAGAAGAAAATTTCTATTTTTGCAATTGTCAGTTTGTCAGCAGAAACATTGCAAGCTTTCAGATCTTTCTATTACTTAAAAAAAAAAAAAATAAATAATTAAGATTCTGTAAAAGGCATACTTTTCAAATACTTTTTTTCTCAGTACAGAAATGACCTATGATTTGAATTACTAGTTATGGTTATAAGGTCTTGGCCACAGAATGAACTTTCCAATTCCCTTGAACACATTCTGTGTGGCACCATGGCCTCTGTCACCCTGTAACTGCTTGCATCAGACTCAGCTGTTCTGGTAGCATTTGGCAGATGGAGGAAGCAAGCAGAATTTCTGGCAGTGCAAATTAGTAGTTTTGTCTGACCATTCTTCCTGTGTAAGAATTCTATACTGCATGGGCAAGGTTGACTTCCTCACACAAAATCTGCTCCCAGATGTGGTCATCGACCATTGACAGCGCAGCAGTAGTCTAAATAAGTTTCAGATATATGAACAATTAAAGGATGGGCTAATTACGGACTACTTACTTGTGATAAAACCAATAAGTTTTTGAAAGCTAGCTAGTAGAAATAAATAGGTTTTTGAAGGGCTAATACTTTGTTTTGCAGAAAAGCAAACAAGCACAGAAAGAACTCAAGAGCATATAATTACAAGTGTCATAAAGACAGAATACAAGAGTAAACAAAAATTGAGATCAGATAGGTCTCCAATGTGTTGAACTAATTGTAGCACAAAATAACGGTACAAGAGATTGAGTTGTTTGTTCAATAAAATTCCTTCTGTTGTACTTGACAGCGTAACAGCAGATTAATTGCAATATACTTCAGTGCACATGTAGAACCCCCCTCAATTTCTCACAGCTGCAGCATATATCACCAAGCTTCACTGAACCCCAAAATCCTAATGCGCAGGTGAGTCTGCAGAATGACTTACCAGCACTTTTTAAAACTTTCTTCTCCCATGAGTCTGCAAGTTCATACTCCTCAAGTCCTTCACTCATGTTTCTTCCTTACATCTTTCCTCTCAGAACTGTGTTCTTACATGTTTTATGCTTCACTTTTTCAGATTTATGTTGCTCCTTTTCATTTCAACATACTTTGGTACTGCAGCCACTTATCATTTTAAAGAAGCAGGTTTCCCCTTACTTTACCTCTCACAGTTTCCAACTGATCTCAATAAGGGTGTGTTCCCTAAAGGATGTACGAAATCATCTCCAATTTAGTTAGTTCAGCAGAAGGCTTGTCTTTGGGATTTTGACTGGCAAGTTCTTGAAGATGTTAAAATTTTCCTCAGCAAGACAGCTGGTCAGTATTCAAGGA
>NW_008607521.1:42434-48268 GCF_000691845.1 Merops nubicus | reverse complement strand
AGCTCCGCTCCCAAACCGCCTCCCGGGCAGCCAGGGCGCTCCCGAAGTTCTAGCAGTTGCTAGCTCAGCTTGGGGTTAAGCACGGCAAGTTTCCCCTGCACGAGTCCCGGTTTGCAGGGGTCAGGCAGCTGATTTTTCTTTTAGCTCTCCTGCTCCGGTGTGAATATCGAATACCAAGAAATTCGCTTGAAAGACTGGGGGAGCTTGAGAAGAGCCACGGTGGAGAGTTATGGTGTTTTGGATCTAATCGACACAAAGTACTGCCGCCTCTGCTCGGGAGATTCGCATGGCTTGAAGGTAAGAGACACGTCTTTGTGCTTTTCTTCTAGAAACACACATGTTCTGAATATCCCGGGGTGAGGGAACAGAGACAAGAGTAGCTGCTGTAATCACCCCTGCCTAGCAATGTAAATACAGACAGCAGAAAAAGAAAATATTTGTCATTACACCAAATGATACATTAAGCTGTTGTCTTCCAAAATAGAGTAGGTGAATGTGAGTTTTCAAATTTAAAAATGCAGACGGTCAGTTTTTTCTTCTAAACCACTAACTGCAAACCGATAAGCAATCGTTGCTAAATGCTGAAGAGACATTTAGAGTTGCTAAGAAGCTAGGATCTTTTTTAGGAGTTTGATGCTTACCACTGCTCTCACATAGACGCAAAGGAAGCAGAGTAACAAGGAAAACTGTAGGAGGATGTGTAGATAGGTTATAATGTAGGTATATTCCATTTCCGCATAGAATGAAATTGTTCAGTCAAATTGTCTGAGGGAAAACACCATTTGTTTTTCCCTTAAACCACGTTTTTTTTTTCATGTGGCAAAACTTGTGCCCCTTAAAATTTCCTTCTCTGCACCAGTCTTCATGTTGAGCAGTGTTTCCCAGGGAAGGATGGGACATCAGTCAGCCTTTCCTGAAGAAGCCCTGGAAGGAAATCTTCCAGAAATACTCCTCTGAATGCTGCAAGCTGATTTTGTGCAAGGTTTACAGTAGCTTTTGTGGCACGAAGGAAGTCTGAATTGTTCTTGTTTGTCCACAGATAGTTTGCTGTTCTTCAGTTATAAGTTCCACCTGGCTTTCTGGAACCAGTGGAACCTGGGGTTTAGGGGAGGGAAGCAGGTTCTAGGATTGCATTGGGTCCTATGCAGTACTGGAGTATTTTTGCTCAAAGTTGTTGACAGTAGGTGGTTTCTACACAGATAACACATCCTCACATGTTAATTCTCAAGTCTCTCTCAGCCTGACTTTCCCACATGCAAAGAAAGCATGGAGCCATAGAGCTAACAGCATGTGGAGCATGAATCACTGCTCTTCAAGCAGAGTTCAAAATCAAAAAGAAAAATAACTTGTTTTATAAATAACCAGCCACAAGATTATATTAGAACTGGTAAAATAGGTTACACATGCAAGTCACTGCAAAATGTCATCACTTAGGTTTGTTACATGCACAGTGTTTTGTGTAATTGATCTTCTTTAACCACATCGTGGTCTTAAGAATGCATAATCCTGTGCCTGTGGTCTTTTATTTCTTTCAGAGTAAAAGCCCATGTAGCAATCTAGAAAAAAAACAAACCAGTCTATCAACAATCTCGTCAGTTCCATCAAAGCAGTGTAAAAAGCACTGTCTGTAATTTCTAGTGTTTTTTCCATTTAACTTTTTTCATACTACTGAAATTCCAATACATTAGAACCTTCAGTCTTTACTCTCCATACTTCTGAACAGAGTTTTTGTAAAAATACTTTCCACTGAAGGATGTACTGTATGATTTTCTTCTGCTTACATAGACAGTGTGTGGCATGACAGGCAATTATGACGGAGAGAGAAAGGAAGAGAAGGGCAGACTTCACATCTCCTGACCATTTGAAATGGTAACATCAGGAGGAATAACTATATGTCAGCAGAATTACAAAGGTGTGAGTTTGGGCCCTGCCTTTTCCCTTGATATTTCTAAAGGTAGCCATAAAGCAGTTATCTGACATCACTCAAGTGAATTGCCTTACATGATGTGTCATGTAGCACAAAATGCCACCCAGATGCATTCTGTGCAGTTACATCTACATAAATCCATCACGTGAAACCTGCCACTCTGTTACATTTGTATGCAACTTCCATAGTCACACATGCTTTGATATTGCTTGTGTGTACAAAAGAGCTTCACCGTGGTGCACGATAGCATTTGTAAAGGAAAAGTGCATGATTCAGACTTCAGAGAGAAGCACATGAACCCTCCTCGAAAGCCAGGTGAGGCCAGGTTAATAGTGTAGGTTAAATCGTAGCTAGCACGGATTGTGCCCAGAACCAAAGGGCTTCCTTTTCCCTTTGCAGTTTCCTTCTGTGTCACTTCCACACTCTGCACGAAAGGTGAGGTCATGATTTAGATCAGTAAGTGGTCACATAGTGTCCATCATGCCCGTCCTGACACTGCTCCCACAACCCAATCCCAAACATCATTAAGCCCACTTTAGTGAGCAGGTTACACCCACGTCAATCTGGAAAGTAAAGGTGATTTGTATAGATGCACTCCTCACGAGGGAATCACAGCTTGCCATCCACTCACTCTGCATGCACGGCTTGTGTGCAAGGCAGCCAGCACAAAGATTGCACTTGAATCTTTCCCGGCTTTGCTGAAGTATAAGACACCCGCCTGGGAAAAATACTCAGCTTTCTTCTTTAATGGCACTTCATTGTTGGCTCATTGTATTCTTCCTCACGCTCCCTCGGGCTAGCAGACTCAGGCTATTACTACCATAGCAAAGGCTCAAAGCGCCGGCCAGTTGATAACACAAGTTCCCAACACTGGTAAATGCAGCTGGAACAGACCAGCAGCGTTCTGCAGCCACTTTGAAAGGTCTGAGCAGCAGCACAGACCAGCGAGGGCCGGTGACTAAGAGCCTCTCGATGGAACAGAAAGGCCTATCACATATTTCCTGTCTTTCTTCTAAAATCCTTCATATTAAGTCAGCAAATCTCCACCCTCCCCATCCTCTGTTTGCTTAAACTTTGGAATTCAAATTTGAGCTTATAATGCATTTTGAGGTGATGCATCTCAAAATGCCATGCAGAGTTGTTCTTTCCATGGTACAGTTTGCCCTCAAAAAGTGTAATTACCTGGTATGCCTCTGTGTTCATCCCTGGATTAAAAAAATAATAATTCACAAGGCACTGCCATATTTTAAAAATCCTTACTGCTCGATGGGCCATTTTAATCCTGCTGGACAGATCAGAGTCTGCACCATGTAGCACCCAAATAGCCCTGTGACTGTAAAACCCTTGAGGACCAGGTATGAACTGACTTACTCCTTGGCTCTCTCATCCTTGGCACCCAAGGTATTCTATGGAATTATCTTCTGAAGCCACCTCCGAAACCACAGGGAATAGTTAGATGGAAATAAAAATGATGTCAAATAACATTGGACATTATTTCCACCGTGTGAAAGCAGCTGTGGAATGAACTTCTAAGCCCTATGCTCTATTTCTGCAAAGCATTTTTTTTGCTTTTCTTTAATGCAGTTGTGCTAGACATGCCCTTTTTCTCTCTAGCAACATAATTTAGGGCATACTACATACAAATTCTCTAAAACAGGAATGAACTTTGAAAAATCACAGTCTTCATGTGCACAAGTATCTGTAGCTCTTCAGTTATGAATAAGATGGACTTGGCTCATGAACCTTACAGTACTTGTATAATAAATGCCACCCTCTGTGCCTAAATTTCTTCTGAATGCTTAGAAAAATCTGGAAATGTGTTTTCTTTCTCACATGCACATCACTGATACTTCAATGCCAGGAGATACAGGACAGGAAGTACATTCAAGTAACATGTAATTTAGCTGTAAAGCTCCTCACCACAGGATATCCTGATGCTACAGGTTCTTAAATGTTGTTGACCTAGGCTTAGGGACACCCTAGGCAATTTCAGTTCCAAGGGGAAAAGGTTCACTGATCGTTAATAAATGCATAGAAACCACACTGGCTCAGTAAATATCCGAGATGCAAAGAGCTGGATGATGGGAGAGTACTTGCAAAAATATCATATAAACTAACTCTGTTCTTACACTCATGCCCAGGCAATAGCTTTTGGATACTGTTGGAGAAAAGATAATGGACTGATTGAACTCTGTCTGGCCTCTTGGGATTATTTTTTAAGGCTCTAGTAGAAGCCACAATAGTCTAAATGTTAAAACATATTGAGGTTTGGGAGGTAGGGAGGAAAGACTTTGAAATATTTGTTTGGAATATAACTTCACTGAATTTAACAAATAAAAACTTCAAGTAACTATATTTGCTTTGGGTAACTTTAGGAGCACCTGAGACCAATCAGTTTGTGCCAAGGTGTTGCTAACTAGATTCTTTGGGGAAGGGGGAGGCAATTGTTTAAGTCCTGTCAAATGCATCATTCCTTGCGCTGTTACAAAACCAACCTATATTCAATCTAAAATGATTGCTAATAAGTATTAACTCCTCTACCAATTGTTCCGCTTCAATCATGTTTTCTCTTGCTGTCCTTCATCTGGATATTTTTAGCATTGCAATTTTTTTTGAAGATGTGACTCTGTGTTCAGTTGCTTCTTCTCTGTACATCCCTCCCAATTATCTTGGTGGGTATTTTTCTCTCTACCCCCTGGAACGGGTTTATTTCTGGTTTACTCTTCCCTGTTGGTTTCCATGTGGTTATGTGGGAGGCTGCACATCTTTATCAAAGCAGAGAGCCGTGATTAGTCCATTCAGAAAATGTAAATGCAGCCTTATGTGTTCTGTAGCATTGGAGAAAATGAGATAGGCTCTAAGGAGCAATAAAAGCAGTGGATAATAGAACGCAGTGTTGAGCCCTGTGGATAGGCCTGGACGGTCACAGTGACATCCACACTTCCAATTTCTGCTGGAGCTAAATAAACACACAGAACCTGTGTCCTGCTGCCTAGGGAAAGCTAATCAGAGTGCCGCCCAGTCCTGCTGTAGGAAGTCCTTCTGAAGGAAGTGCAATCCACTGTGATTGTGCAGCCTTTGCACTTAGTGCTCATTTTGATTGGTATCCCCTGTTCTGTTATTTATCCCAATTTTCAGACTCTAGTCTCAGCTGTTTCTGTCTGAGATGTCCCAGGAGCTAGAAACACACTTACTCGTAGATAAATACATGTCGTTGATTTTGCTCAGTGCTTCAGGTTGCCAACTGCTAATGCTGGGGATGTATCAGCAAAATCAACAGCATTGAGAATGCACTGTGTAATTTGCAGCTTCATAGAAAAATGAA
The DNA here is from genome assembly GCF_000691845.1 of Merops nubicus. Classification (NCBI taxonomy): domain Eukaryota; kingdom Metazoa; phylum Chordata; class Aves; order Coraciiformes; family Meropidae; genus Merops; species Merops nubicus. The sequence goes on along the minus strand of NW_008607521.1, from coordinate 43,016 downwards.
CTCTTCACCACCATCTCAGGTTTTTGAATCATGCTCCTCTGAATGCTGCAGCTGAGACAGTATATTCAGAAAAGTAAGATCTGTTACCTAATACATTACACCTTGCAAATTACTTGTCCAGACTGAATCCTTGCCCCAAACACTATTTAGATATCTCAGGCAGTTTGGAGTTTTAGCAAATTAAGATTCTGTTTATAACGGGCACTTCTGACCACCGATTATCTCTGTATTTCAAACTTTTACCTATCTGTTTGACAGTCGAGGAAAATGTGATTACCTACAGGATTACTGAAGTGGGAAGTTAGATTTCTAACCTTCTGATTTATCTGTTTTCCCTGGTGACCATTCCAGGCAAGAACACCTTTGAGTGACAGCCTTACCTACACGCTTGGGAATCTAGTGCTCACCCACGTCAGAGAGAACAGGGTGCCTCCAGCCAGCCCACTTTCCTTTAGACATTTATATACAGATTTAGGAGTCAAGTTTTAGTCACTCGTGCTTCAAAAGCTACAATTACAGAGATCTTATTAATATAAAAAGCATTAAAAATAGAAACAGCATACCACACCCTCCCCTATATAT